>NC_037688.1:55836398-55854420 GCF_003255815.1 Theropithecus gelada
TTTTTTTTTTTTTTTTTTGAGACGGAGTCTTGCTCTGCCGCCCAGGCTGGAGTACAGTGGCCGGATCTCAGCTCACTGCAAGCTCCGCCTCCCGGGTTCACGCCATTCTCCTGCCTCAGCCTCCCGAGTAGCTGGGACTACAGGCGCCTGCCACCTCGCCCGGCTAGTTTTTTGTATTTTTAGTAGAGACGGGGTTTCACCGTGTTAGCCAGGGTGGTCTCGATCTCCTGACCTCGTGATCCACCCATCTCGGCCTCCCAAAGTGCTGGGATTACAGGCTTGAGCCACCGCGCCCGGCCTGTTGGAGGAATTATTTATTGAATCATTTCAGTTGAGCATTTGCCTTGGGCTTAGTAAGTTTCCTGAGGTTTTCAATGGAAAGCAAACTTTGTATTCATGTTCATTTTTATAAATAAAGATGAGTCGCTGTACCTTCTTGGCCCTCAGCTTTATTATCTGCAAATTGGGGGTGGAGGTTAAATCATACGATGATCTCTAAGATTTCTTGTAGCTCTAAAACTTCTAAGAGGAGGATGGGGTCTGGTGCAATGGAAATGAGTACTGTGCTAGTTAGGAACTTAGTGGCACATTAAGGACTAGGTCCCAGCACACTGTCCTTGGTGCCACTGAATAAATCCTTCCTCAGTGGAAACTCAAAGGCATCCTTCACTCTTCACTCTTCCCAAGAGCCTGGGAAGTCTCTCTGGTTAAATCCCTTGGCACCAACCCCATTACATCGCCAGAGCCAGGCCAACATCAGCCCTCTTGTGGACCACTGCACCAACTTCTACTCTGCCCCCTGCCTCCCCAAGTCCCTGCATGCCAACCCTGAGTGTGCTGCCAAACCCAGGGCTCCCGTCACACCCATGTTACTCTGATGTGATGGGAGACATCACAACTGGAAGCACTTGGTGAATGTCACACAAAAGCTACTAAGTAAAAGGTACTTGAGGCTGCGCATGGTGGCTTACACCTGTAATCCCATCACTTTGGGAGGCCGAGGTGGGCGGATCACTTGAGATCAGGAGTTCGAGATCAGCCTGGCCAACATGGTGAAACCTCGTCTGTACTAAAAATACAAAAATTAGCTGGACGTCGTGGTGTGCACCTGTAATCCCAGCTACTTGGGAGGCTAAGGCAGAATTGCTTGAACCTGGGAGTTGGAGGTTGCAGTGAGCCGAGATTGCACCACTGCACTCCGGCCTGGGTGACAGAGTGAGACTCCGTCTCAAAAAAAAAAAAAAAGATAGTTGAGAGGTGGCCTAGGTGGACCACCCATGCATGGCTTCCCAGAGGAGGCCACACTGTCCCCCATCAGGTTCAAAAGTTCACAAGAATGGCTCATAATGGGGAGTTGGGGGGGAAGTGAAGAGGCAAAAAATAATATAAATGTATTTATTACCACCTAACTGTACACTTAAAAATGGTAAAGATGTAAATTACACATGTATATTTTACTTAAATAAAAACAATGACTCATAGAACGCAGGAAAGCACTACACTTGGGATTACAGCTTTACAAAGAATACAAAGCAGGGCCAGCCAATGAAGACACACAGGGAGAGCTGGGAGAGCGGGCCACCAAGCTCCTGTGCCCTCTCCCCTGTGGAAGTAGGGCATGTCACCTCCCAGCACATCAATGCATTTGCTGACCAGAACACCCACTGAGGTTGTGTCCGGAGTTCTTATTAGTAAATCACTAACCATGTGATTGGTCTTATCCTTGGGCCCCCTCCCCTCCCTGGGGGTTGGGCTGGCTCAAAATCCCAACCCTCTAATCACAGGGTTGGTCTTTCTGGTGACCAGACCCCATC
The DNA here is from genome assembly GCF_003255815.1 of Theropithecus gelada. Taxonomy (NCBI): domain Eukaryota; kingdom Metazoa; phylum Chordata; class Mammalia; order Primates; family Cercopithecidae; genus Theropithecus; species Theropithecus gelada. The sequence goes on from NC_037688.1 coordinate 55,838,213, forward strand.
CTGAAGCTACTGAGGGCCTCCCATGAGTCACCTCATTAGCAAATACTCAGGTGTTAGCTGGGCACAGTGGCTCACACCTGTAATCCCAGCATTTTGGGAGGCAGGTGTGGGTGGCTCACCTGAGGTTAGGAGTTTGAGAGCAGCCTGGCCAACATGGGGAAACCCTATCTCTCCTAAAAATACAAAGATTAGCTGGGTGTGGTGGCCCATGCCTGCAATCCCAGCTACTTGGGAAGTTGAGGTGGGAGAATGGCTTGAACTCTGGAGGTGGAGGTTGCAGTGGGAGCCAAGATTGGGCCTCTGCACTCCACCCTGGGAGACAGTGAGACCCCATCTCAAACAAACAAACAAAAAACAAAAAAACTCAGGTGTTACATAAGGAACTTCTGAATAACAGACATTTCTATGACTCAGGAATTTCCAAGTGTTTTGGAGGCTCTATGCCAGGAACCTGGGACAAAGACCAGCCAAATTGTTTTTAAAATTTTATTTATTTGGCTGGGCACAGTGGCTCATGCTTGTAATCCCAGCACTTTGGGAGGCCAAGTCGGGCAGATCACTTGAGGCTGGGAGTTCGAGACCCGCTTCACTAAAATGGCGAATCCCCGTCTCTGCTAAAAATACAAAAATTAGCCAGGCCTAGTGGCGCACGCCTGTAATCTCAGCTATTCGGGAGGCTGAGGCATGAGAATCACTTGAACCCGGGAAGCAGAGTTTGCAGTGAGCTGAGATCATACCACTGTACTCCAGCCCGGGTGACACACAGAGACTGTTTCTCAAAAAAAAAAAAAAAAAAAATCATTTATTTGTTTTTATTTTACAGACAGGATCTTGCTGTGCATGATCTTGGCTCACTGCAACCTCTGCCTCCCTGGTTCAAGCCATTCTCGTCCCTCAGCCTCCTGAGTAGCTGGGATTACAGGCATGGGCCACCATACTTGGCTAATTTTTTTGCATTTGTTGTAGAGATGGGGTTTCACCATGTTGCCCAGGCTGGTCTCGAACTCCCGGCCTCAGGTGATTTGCCTAGCCTCCTAAAGTGCTGGGGATACAGGCGTGAGCCACCACACCCAGCTTATTTTTTATTTTAGGTTTGGGGGTACATGTGAAGGTTTATTACATAGACAGACACCTGTCATGGGGGTTTATTGTACATATCATCACCCAGGTATTAAGCCTAGTACCCAACAGATAAATTTTTTTTTTTTTTTTTTGAGATGGAGTCTTGCTGTGTCACCCGGGCTGGAGTGCAGTGGCCGGATCTCAGCTCACTGCAAGCTCCGCCTCCTGGGTTTACGCCATTCTCCTGCCTCAGCCTCCCGAGTAGCTGGGACTACAGGCGCCCGCCACCTCGCCCGGCTAGTTTTTTGTATTTTTAGTAGAGACGGGGTTTCACCGTGTTAGCCAGGATGGTCTCGATCTCCTGACCTCGTGATCCGCCCGTCTCGGCCTCCCAAAGTGCTGGGATTACAGGCTTGAGCCACCGCGCCCAGCCAGATAAATTCTTTACTAAATGACGGAAGATCATTGGGTGATGAAAGCTGGGCTGATGAGACAGCCCTATTTTATTTGCTGGAGCTATGGGGAAAGCTATACTCTTTCTGCCAGGGTTGTTTAAGCTGGTAGAATGAGGCTTGGCTATTTTGCTACCTACGAGAAGACAACCTGCCTGAGAATGAAGACAGTCCAGGGAGCCAGGCATGGTGGGTCACACCTGTGGTCCCAGCTACTGGGGAGGCTGAGGTGAGAGGATCGCCTCAGCCCAGGAGTTCGAAGCTGCAGTAAGCGATGATTGTACCACTGCACTCCAGCCCAGGTGACAGAGCAAGACCCTGTATCAGGAAAAAAAAAAAAAAAGAAAAAAGAAAAAGAAAGAAAGTCCTGGGAAAAGCAGAACTAAAAGAGACTGAGACCAAGTTCAAATCAACATTGTTTGAGCCTCAGGCTCCAGCCATGCCTGAAGTCATTCTATCTCTGATTTTTCAATTATTTAAACCAATAGACCCCCTCTCTTTTCATGTTTAAGTTAGCTGAAATTAGGGTTTCTAGCAGTTATAGTGGAAAGCATCCCGAGTTTTACATCCCTGCTTTTGAAGAAGAAGCGTTTCTCCCCTTCGTATTAATGACTTAACCTGGGCCCTGGGTAATGTCCCCACCAACCTTCCCCGCAACCTTGCTCCTTCAGCGACCATCCTCCCTACTGATTCCTTTCCCCTTAACATTTCCAACAAAATCAGATCTTCCTCAAGATAGAAACAAACAAGCAAACCTTTCTACCTTCTCACACTTAAAACCTGCCTTCTCTCTCTCCTTCCCTTTTCAGCCAAACTGTGTAGAACATCTCTCCACATCTTTCCTCCCACTTCTCGAATTTTTTTTTTTTAAGACAGAGTCTTGCTCTATCGTCCAGGCTAGAGTGCAGTGGCACGATCTTGGCTCACTGCAACCTCTGCCTCCCAGGTTCAAGCGATTCTCCTGCCTCAGCCTCCCAAGTAGCTGGTATTTCAAGCACACACCACCATACCGGCTAATTTTTGTATTTTTGGTAGAGATGAGGTTTCGCCATGTTGGCCAGGCTGGTCTCAAACTCCTGACCTCAAGTGATCTGCCCACCACAGCCTCCCAAAGTGCTGGGATTGATTACAGGAGCCACCACGCCCGGCACTTTTTTTTTTTTTGAGACGGAATCTTGCTCTGTCGCAGTGGCACGATCTCGCTCACTGCAAGGTCCGCCTCCCAGGTTCATGCCATTCTCACAGGCGCCCACCACCATGCCTGGCTAATTTTTTGTATTTTTAGTAGAGACAGGGTTTCACCGTGTTAGCCAGGATGGTCTCGATCTCCTGACCTCGTGATCTGCCTGCCTCAGCCTCCCAAAGTGCTGGGATTACAGGCGTGAGCCACCGTGCCTGGCCTTTTTTTTTTTTTTTTTTTTTTTTTGAGATGGAGTCTCGCTCTATTGCCCAGGCCGGAGTGCAGTGGGATGATTTCGGCTCACCACAGCCTCTGCCTCCTGGGTTCAAGTGATTCTCCTGCCTCAGCCTCCCAAGTAGCTGGGATTACAGGCATGTGCCACCATGCCCGGCTAATTTTTGTAGTTTTAGTAGAGGTGGGATTTCACTATGTTGGCCAGGATGGTCTTGAACTCCTGATCTCGTGATCCGCCTACCTCGGCGTCCCAAAGTGTTGGGATTACAGGCGTGAGCCACCGCACCCTGCCATCTTTGAACATTCTTAGGTGAGTCAGGATATTTATCCATCTTCCCCTCTTGGGTTATTTGTCTTCGTGTTCCAGGATGGGCACTTGATCCAATCAGCTACTCAGTTCTGGAAATTTCATTGGGAATCTCAGAAAAGAGGCATGCTTCTTCTAGGAGAGTTGCTAAGCTATTAGGGTTCAAGCTTGGAGCTACAAAAAGCCATTTTGCCACTGAGAGAGGAGAGCCTGCCTGAGGGTGAAGCCAAATGCACCGGGAAGCCAGAACCAGAGATGGTGAGCCATAGGTTCCTGATCTCTTCTGGCCCCTGTGTTCACCTGTCTGGAATCTGTCTGCTCTGGACTTTTCGATTACTTGGGCCATAGCTTCCTTTATTGTTTAGGCCAGCTGGAGCCGGGTCAATGAGAGACTGGATGGGTGGAGGATCTCACTGTGCTCATGCTTTCCACTACCCTCCATACTTTAATTGTTCTCAATTTCTCTAACTGGCCTTGATGTCTCTTCTGATCTCCAGACCACATGCCCACAGATGTCCCAAAAGCACGTCTGAAATTGACCTCATTATTATTGTTGTTACTATTTTTGAGACAGAGTCTCGCTCTTTTGCCCAGGCTGGCAATGGCAGTCTTGGCTCACTGCAACTTCCGCCTTCCGGGTTCAAGCGATTCTCCTGCCTCAGCCTGCTCCCAAGTAGCTGGGATTACAGGCGCCTGCCACCACGCCCAGCTAATTTTTTTGTATTTTTAGTACAGACGGGGGTTTCACCATGTTGGTCAGGCTGGTCTCAAACTCCTGACCTCAAGTGATCACCGCGCCCGGCCCTGACCTCATTAATTCTTTTTTTTTTTTTTTTTTTTTGATAGGGAGTCTAGCTCTGTTGCCGGGCTGGAGTGCCCTGGCGCCATTTCGGCTCACCGCAATCTCTGCCTCCCGGGTTCAAGCTATTCTCCTGCCTCGGCCTCCCGAGGGGCTGGGACTACAGGCGCGCGCCACCACGCCCGGCTAACTTTTGTATTTTTAGTAGAGACAGGGTTTCACTGTGTTGGCCAGGCTGGTCTCGAACTCCTGACCTCGTGATCCACTCGCCTCGACCTCCCAAAGCGCAGGGATTACAGGCGTGAGCCACCGCGCTCTGATCTCATTATTTCTACCTCCCATCTTCATCTCCAGTTTCAGAGATACAAACTCCCGGACCGCCTGCCTCTCCTCAGATAAACCAAGGTCGTTAAGTTCAGGCTCCGCCTCCCCACAGGGCCGCCCCAAGGTCAGCCGCTTCTTCCCCCGCTCAGCTCCTTGGGGGCGTTGTCCGCGTGCCCCTCCGCAGCGGGGCCGGCGCTCTAGGCTGCAGCGGGCCGTTCACACAGCCTCATCATCTCGCTGGTTTCCGGTGCTCGGCGGCTACTCTAGCCCTCAGCCGGGCCCTGGGACTCTATCCCCTAAGGCGGCTTCTCTATGGTCTACATCGTCCCTTTGTCCCGAATTTCCTCCGGGAGGACGCTCTGGTGGGATCCAAGCGCTTCCCCCGCCGCGTCTGTGGCCGCTTTTAGGTGCAACTGGAGAAGGCACTGAAGCCCTACGAGATTCACACCGTCTTCGGTCTCCCGGGGTCGGCGCCGAGCGGGAGAATGGCGGAAGTAAGTATGGAGGTGCCCTTCCCTCCCGCCGCTCTTCTCTATGGTCGCTTCCGTCAGCGACGGGAAAGGGGGTCCTGGCGCCTGCGCGGAACCGGGCTGGGCGCTCGTCGCGTAGTGGGTGGGGGCGCAGGGAGCGGGAGTCGCCGCTGCCGCCGGAGCTAACCGCGGGGACCGAGATGCAGGTGGGACCGGAACCGGAACCCCCCTCTTCAAGTGCCTCTTCCCTCTCCGCGACCCGGCCCTGGCGCCCGAGAGGATCCCTGGGTGGGGGTGGGCGTGGAGGGCCGGGGGCTGGAGGGGCACTCGGCCCCGGAGAGTGCAGCAGACAGGGCTGGTCCCGAGGCGGATGCGGCCCCGGAGAATGGGCGGCTAGGGGGTGTCCAGGGAGTAGGGTCGGGTCGGAGTGGATGGACCACCGGGCCCGGAGGGTCCGAGCCAAGAGCGGAGCCTGCACCCTCCATCACCCGCCCTTCGGGAAATATCAGAACTGAGCCAGGAAGCAGGTGCACCGGGAAACTGTGTCTGAGTCCTGCTTGGCAGAAGAGAAACTGAGTCACCAGCTTAGGAGCCGCAGGGTCAGCGGGCCTGAAGGGGGCTGGGTCTGTCTGCGGTGCAGAGGGTTGGGTGGGCCTGTGTGAGCGGAGGTGGCCGCTGGCTGGAGATTGGTCTGCACCTCTTGGCTGGGTTCCCCCCTGCTCCATGACTCCTGCATCTCCTGACTCTTTCTCGTTGGTTTGGAGTTGTCCCTGCGGTTGGAGCCATCTGAGCTTGTAGGGTCGAGGCCCAGGAGGAAGGGGAGGGTTCGCCAACTTACAGCCTGGCTGTAGGTTTGAACAGGAGTCTGAGGTCGCTGAGGGTTTGAGAAGACTTTCCTGGGCTGCCCTGGCCCCAGTCCTGGGGCTGTCACCTTCCAGTATTGCGTGGGGGGGAGGAGCGCTAACAAAAGAGCCAAGGGTTGTAAATTCCACACCCAGCTCTGCCACTTTATAGTTGTAAGACCTTGAGAGGGCTCCTGCTATCTCTAATTTCTCTTTTAGAAAACTGGAACTATAATGTTTTTCTCCCACATGAAGATAGTAACAATGGCAGTCGTTTAGCGGATGCTTACTTTGCATTCAGCGCTGACATATCCCATTCCATGTAATTCTCTCAACATTTCGAGGGGGGAGGGATCATGAGCTCTGTTTAACAGATACAAAAACGGAGGCTCAGAGAGGACGTGGGATTTGTTCAAGATAACATCGCTTATAAGGTGGCTGGACTGGGCACTCATAAGGTGCTTTCAGCCCTGGTCTGACTCTAGTCCATGGCCTTAACCAGAAGGCTAACCTGCCTTTAGGGCATACTCCCCAGTGGGAGAAGAGGAAGGTGAAAAATCCTAGGGCTCCAGCTCTCCCTGTGATGTTTTGTTTATGTGAGGCCAGCAAAGACTTGACCTGACCCAACCTAGTTGCTCCTCTGGGGTCCTTGCGGCCTCTGGCCCCATACTGAAGGGATACCAAAGAAGTGGGCTGCAGCTATTTCAGATCTCCTTCACGCAGTGCGTGTGTGCTGGACTCTGGGGTCAGCTTTCAAGACAATTACTGTTTTGGTCGGTCATGCATCCATCCTCCTTAGTGAATCGGCCCCCTTCGAAGAGCTGGACCCTAAGATGTGTGAGGCAGGCTCTCTAAGGTCTAGAGTCCCAGCTCCCCTCTAGCCCCCTGCGAGCTAGGGCGGTGAGGTGCTATGGCTGAGGTTGGCCCAGCTGGTCCCTGGGGACAGGGACTGTGGAGAGGGGAAAACAGTAGACTTGGAGTTCTGAAACTTTTCTGAGCTTCGGTTTCCTCATCTGTTTGAGGGGTCTTTGAAACCTCTCACAGGGAAAGGTAAGATAACCAAGAGGGAGCCTCTCAAATGGCTCATGGGAAGTGTGACATGAATATTGGAGGATCCGACGTAGAGAAGAGGGGTGATCTGGAAAAGTTCTCTTTTTTAGGGGGAAGGTGCTCCAAAGCCCTCTACCGCTAGATCCAAAGCTAAGGAAATTGGGGACAAACGCGGCAGGCTGGGGCAGGCTGCTGGGGAACCAGTTGGCTGGGGCCTGCAGGGTGCTAGGATCTGGGAGAGGGAAGGGAGGTGTTGGGCTCCCTTCCCCATGGCTCTCTGTGGAGTCTGAAGTAGGGATGAGCGTCTCTGGCTGGGGGTGGGATGCAGCCCCCAGTGCGCCCTCAGCAGTGACCCTCGTGTGTGCCTCTCTCTTCCTTCCGCAGCTGCTGCCGCCCACCCCTCGTCTTCTGGCTGCCTCCCTCTTTGTGCCCCGCAGGCTCCCCCTCTCCACCTCCTGGGGCCCATCATGAATGGTGCCCCTTCCCCAGAGGACGGGGCCTCCCCCTCATCTCCCCCGCTGCCCCCACCCCCGCCCCCTAGTTGGCGGGAGTTCTGTGAGTCCCACGCCCGGGCTGCGGCTCTGGACTTTGCCCGCCGTTTTCGCCTCTACCTGGCCTCTCACCCCCAATATGCGGGGCCCGGGGCTGAGGCTGCCTTCTCCCGCCGTTTTGCTGAGCTCTTCCTGCAGCACTTTGAAGCCGAGGTGGCCCGGGCCTCTGGCTCCCTGTCGCCACCCATCCTGGCTCCCCTGAGCCCTGGTGCGGAGATCTCGCCACATGACCTGTCCCTTGAGAGCTGCAGGGTGGGTGGGCCCCTGGCTGTGCTGGGCCCTTCTCGATCATCTGAGGACCTGGCCGGCCCCCTCCCTTCCTCAGTCTCTTCCTCCTCTACAACCTCCTCCAAGCCGAAGCTCAAGAAGCGCTTCTCCCTGCGCTCAGTGGGTCGCTCCGTCCGAGGCTCAGTCCGTGGCATCCTGCAGTGGCGGGGGACCGTTGACCCTCCCTCCTCGACTGGGCCCCTGGAGACCTCATCAGGTCCCCCAGTCTTAGGTGGAAACAGCAACTCCAACTCCTCTGGCGGGGCTGGGACTATTGGTAGGGGACTGGGCAGTGATGGACCGTCCCCTGGGGAAAGATGGACTCACCGTTTTGAGAGGCTGAGACTCAGTCGGGGAGGGGGCATCTTGAAGGATGGAGCAGGGATGGTCCAGAGGGAAGAGCTGCTGAGTTTCATGGGGGCTGAAGAGGCAGCCCCTGACCCAGCCGGAGTGGGCCGGGGAGGAGGGGCGGCTGGGCCTCCTTCAGGGGGAGGAGGGCAGCCTCAGTGGCAGAAGTGTCGCCTGCTGCTTCGAAGTGAAGGAGAAGGAGGAGGAGGAAGTCGCCTGGAGTTCTTTGTACCACCCAAGGTGAGGCCCCATGGAGGGTGGGTGACTGGGAGCGAGGGAGAGAGTGCTCAGAGTGGTCACAGCCCTGCAGATAAGCTCTGGTGTTTACCAGCCCACGGCCCTGGCGTCGCTCACTCTTTGTTTGTAAAGCTGGCTCCTGGCTCTCTTAGCAGCTGTGGGAAGGACTGAGAAAGCAGTGTGGCTGCCTTTAGTCTAACTTCCCGAAGATGTAGAAGGAAAGATGACTGTCTAGAGGGAAGGGAAGGGTGGTCTTTGCAAACCAAACACCTGGATCTATTTCTTTCTCCTGACCTAGGCCTCTCGGCCCCGACTCAGCATCCCCTGCTCTTCTATCACAGACGTCCGGACAACCACAGCCCTGGAGATGCCTGACCGGGAGAATACGTTTGTGGTTAAGGTAGGAATTCAGCTTCCCACCCGCCGGCAGTGCTTAAGTGTGTTAAGGAGAAAGCCCTCAGCGCATTTAAGCAAGTGGCGTCACTGAAAGGAGGTATGTATATGTGTCCAGTGCCTTGAGAGTGTGTCCCTGGGGCTGCAGCTTTTCTGGGATAGGGGAAGACAGGGAAATGTTCTTACTCAAGAATAATGCCTCCACTTCAAAGAGAACTGTGGAGTTTTTGTTGTGGTTGTTTTAGAGAGACAGGGTCTCCCTCTTTTGCCTAGGCTCCCTCTTTTGCCTAGGCTGATTATAGCTCACTGTAGTCTGGTGTAGCCTCGAACTCCTGGGCTCAAGTGATCTTCCTGCCTCAGTCCCTAAGGAGCTGGGACTACAGGCATGTGACACCATGCCTGGCTAATTTTATTATTTATTTACGTTTGAGACAGAGCCTCACTCTGCCCCCCAGGCTGGAGTGCAGCGGCGCGATCTTGACTCACTGCAACCTCTGCCTCCCAGGTTCAAGTGATTCTCATGCCTCAGTCACCTGAGTAGCTGGGATTACAGGCGTGCACCACTACGCCTGGCTAATTTTTTTGTATGTTTAGCAGAGATGGGGTTTTGCCATGTTGGGCAGGCTGGTCTCGAACTGGCCTCAAGTGATCCACCCCCTTGGGCTCCCAAAGTGTTGGGATCACAGGCCTGAGCCACTGTGCCTGGCCTTACTTTATTTTATTTTTTTATTTTTTATTTTTGAGACGGAGTCTCGCTCTGTCGCCCAGGCTGGAGTGCAGTGGTGCGATCTCGGCTCACTACAAGCTGTGCCTCCCGGGTTCACGCCATTCTCCTGCCTCAGCCTCTCCAGTAGCTGGGACTACTGGCGCCTGCCACCATGCCCGGCTAATTTTTTGTATTTTTATTAGAGACAGGGTTTTACCATGTTAGCCAGGATGGTCTCGATCTCCTGACCTCATGATCCGCCCGCCTCAGCCTCCCAAAGTGCTGGGATTATAGGCATGAGCCACCGCACCCAGCCTATTTTATTTTATTTTATTTTTATTTTTTATTTTTTTGAGACAGTGTTTCACTCTGTTGCCCAGGCTGGAGTTGAAGTGGCATGATCTTGGCTCACTGCAACCTCCGCCTCCTGGGTTCAAACGATTCTCTTGTCTTAGCCTCTTGAATAGCTGGGACTGCAGGCACCTGCCACCATGCCTGGCTAATTTTTGTATTTTTAGTAGAGCCGGGGTTTCACCATATTGGCCAGGCTGGTCTCGAACTCTTGACCTTGTGATCCGCCCTCCTGGGCCTCCAAAGTGCTGGGATTACAGGTGTGAGCCACCGTACCTGGCCTCCAGAGAGAATTGGAATGCATCTTGTTTTTAGACATCCTACATACATTGCTCTCATTAGGTGTGGATTAAGCCGCCTCCCTGCTCCTGCCCCAGCTGAGGTGTCGTCTCGTCTCTGTAGGTGGAAGGTCCCTCTGAGTATATCCTGGAGACAGTGGACGCCCAGCATGTGAAGGCCTGGGTGTCTGACATCCAAGAATGCCTGAGCCCAGGGTGAGGAGCCTGACTTCCGTCGCTGAGGGACATAGGGTGGGGTTGGGGAGCAGCCTCGTGCCTCTTACCTGGTGACTTTCCTCCCAGCACCATCTTCCCTGTCTCTGCAGACCCTGCCCTACTACCAGTCCCCGCCCCATGACCCTCCCTCTGGCCCCTGGGACCTCATTCCTTACAAGGGAGAACACAGACAGCCTGGAGCTGTCCTGCCTGAATCACTCGGAGAGTCTACCCAGCCAGGACCTGATGCTTGGACCCAGCGAGAGCAATGACCGCCTGTCGCAGGGTAAGGGTGGAGCCTTAGAGAGCTCGGAGCCTCAGAACCTGCCGTGCAGGGCCCCTGCTGTCAGGCGCCATGACCTCTCCAGACTCCACTGTGCCCCCATCCCTGTTTTCCAGATGCCCCACCCCAACCCCACCAAATGTTGGCCTTTTGTCCCTGAACACAGCCACAGTTTGCTGTTTCGAATCATCGCGACCCCACGCAGGCCCCAAGCAAACCTTAGCCAGCCTTCTGCGCCCAGCCTTGTCACTTTTTCAGTCAGTTTCCTGCCGGCCAGCACTCTAGCTGGAAATAATGGTTGTTTTCTCCAAGCTTCTGGAATACTTCGTAGAAATCTTTGTTTTGCTCTTACTCTGCATCTCTGTGTCTGTCAGGGGCAGCTACATTTTCTCTTGACTCCGTACTTTTTGTATACCCAACCCACACACACACACACACACACACAAAGATGTGTTGCCCGGTCCCAACTCATATCTCCAGATTAGGCCTTCACTATAGCCTTTTCTCCTGACCCTCTGTTCTGAGTTCCAGCTGCATAGTGCCTAGCACACAGGCTGTATTCAGTGAATGAACACATGAATCATGGAATCTTAGATCTAGAGTGGACTGTGCATCTCATCAGATCGCAGTAGCTAAGACCAGGGAGAGGACACCTGAGGGTCACTGAGGAAGACGGGCTGTGCCACCCTGTCTCCCAAGCCATGCTGTCTGTGCACCACACGCCTGTGTTCTGAGCGCTGCCTGCCTGTGACATTTGTGTAGGCTGTGGCCTGCCATTGGACAGACTTGGAGGATGCCCCTAGTGCATACCTGGCCCTGTGCTGTGTCCCGGGCCAGGATGGGGTAGCTAGGATGCCTGAGATGAGCTGCTTGTCCTCTGGAGGTTTTCAGCTGGGTTCACGTCACTCCCTGTAGAAAGCTTAGTGTCCCCTGAGCAGCACAAGCAGGAAGCATGTTGGGAGCTCAGGGGAGGAAGAGAGCAGGGGAAGGTGGGAGAGACAGGGACTGTGACGCCAAGGAGAGGAGAGGACACGCCTGGGGATGCAAAGGGCAAGAGCAGAGACCTGTGGGGAGGGCCCAGGATATGGGGACAAATTGGATGGGATAATTTGGTTAAAGTGGAAGAGACATGAATACAAGGTAAGGTAAAGATCAAGTTGGTGTGGGTTGGGGGAGTAATAGAAGGAGCATCTTTGATGCCTCCTAGAGTTAGGGGACTTTGTCCTATAGTTCAACAAAGGACACTTTTTTTTTGTTTGCTTGTGTGTTTTTGAAATTTTTTTATTTTTAAAAATTACTGTTTTTGTTTTTGAGATAGGGTCTCGCTCTGTCTCCCAGGCTGGAGTGCAGTGGTGCCATCACAACTTCCTGCAGCCTTGACCTCCCTGGCTCAAGCCATCTTCCTGCCTCAGCCGCTCAAGTTGCTGGTACCATAGGCGTGTGCCACCACCACACCTAGCTAATTTTTTTTTTTTTTTTTTTTGTAAGAGATGGGGTCTCACCATGTTGCCCAAACTGGTCTTGAACTCCTGGGCTCAAGTCATTCTTACACCTTGGCCTCCCAAAGGGCTGGGATTACAGGCGTGAGCCACTGTGTCCAGCCAGAATTCTGTGTGTGTGTGTGTGTTTTGAGACAAGAGACTTGCTCTGTCACCCAGGCTGTGTGTGTGTGTGTGTGTGTGTGTGTGTTTTGAGACAGAGACTTGCTCTGTCACCCAGGCTGCAGTGCAGTGAAACAATCTCAGCACACTGCAACCTCCACCTCTTGGGTTCAAGCAATTCTCCTGCCTCAGCCTCCTAAGTAGCTGGGATTACAGGTGTGCACACCACGTCCAGCTAATTTTTGTATTTTTAGTAGAGACGGTGTTTCACCATGTTGTCTAGGCTGCTCTCAAACTCCTAACCTCAAGTGATCCTCCCACCTCAACCTCCCAAAGTGCTGGGATTACAGGTGTGAGCCACCGCACCCGGCCCAGGACTCCTTTTGAATGTCAAAATATTTCAGGCAGCTGGGCACGGTGGCTCATGCCTGTGATCCCAGAGCTGAGGTGGGCAGATCACTTGAGTCCAGGAACTCAGGGCTGACCTGGGCTATTATATAGCGAGACCCCTTCTCTACAAAAACACATATGTATATATTTAAGACATTCTATTCTCCGTTTCTGCAATAGTCTTTCAGCTGTTGATTCAGAAAAAGATAGAGACACATTTGGACTTTAGGACCTCCTTGCAATAACTCTGCAGTCCCTCAGCAGCACAGGAAGCATCAGTTGGGAGCCATTGGTAAAAGCATCAGGGGTCACTACCCACAGAGCTGTCTGGCATCTTGGCCAGCGACTACACACAGGGTAGACTACTGATGAGGAAATGGGCCCAGGACAGTCCTTAAGAAGAGGAGTTTCTTGGGTTCTCAGCTTTGCCCTTTTTCTTTCCAGGGGCATACGGGGGCCTCTCAGACCGCCCCTCGGCATCCATCTCCCCCAGCTCTGCCTCCATTGCCGCTTCCCATTTTGACTCGATGGAACTGCTTCCCCCAGAGTTGCCCCCCCGCATCCCCATTGAAGAGGGACCCCCAGCAGGGACGGTTCATCCCCTCTCAGCCCCCTACCCTCCCTTGGACACTCCGGAAACAGCCACAGGTACCAGAGGTGTGAGTGTGCATGTCTCTCCAGGCTTGGGTGCCTGCCTTCCTGACCACCTCTCCTGGGATCCCGAGGGAGCTGGCCCGGGGGAGTTGGGGACGCATGCGGGGAGCAGGCGCCTCGAGGGGAAGGCAAGGCTTTTTTCTCCCAGGATCGGGGAGGCTGCCCTGACACCCCGGTTTCCCTCCCTCTCTCCTTCCTGAAGGGTCCTTCCTGTTCCAGGGGGAGCCAGAGGGCGGTGAGGGGGACCAGCCCCTCTCAGGGTATCCTTGGTTCCACGGGATGCTCTCTCGGCTCAAGGCTGCGCAGTTGGTGCTGACTGGTGGCACTGGCTCCCACGGTGTCTTCCTGGTGCGCCAGAGTGAGACAAGGAGGGGTGAATACGTCCTCACCTTCAACTTCCAGGGCAAGGCCAAGGTGAGCCACCCTTCAGGAAAGGCTCTGTTTTGTGCAGAGTTGGCGGTGGGGTGGCGGAGTGCTGCCGGGGGAGGGGGTTTGTACCTGGCAGGGTCTTTGCCTCCTACCTCACCTCACCCATACCGCCCTCAGCACCTACGTTTGTCGCTGAACGAGGAGGGTCAGTGCCGGGTCCAGCACCTGTGGTTCCAGTCCATTTTCGATATGCTCGAGCACTTCCGGGTGCACCCCATCCCTCTGGAGTCAGGAGGCTCCAGTGATGTTGTCCTTGTCAGCTATGTCCCATCCTCCCAGCGACAGCAGGGTGAGCAGAGCAGGTCTGCAGGGGAGGAGGTGCCCGTGCACCCAAGAAGTGAGGTGTGTGTGCCAGAAAGATGGGGCGGGGGGGCTATGACAAGGAGAAGCTTTGCTTGGGAGAGCAGGGTAGAGGAGGCTGCTGTGCCTGGGGGTTTGGAAGGGAAAGAAATGTGCTGATAGGACAGAGGAAGGCAGAAGGCTCCTGGCTGGAGCCGGGGCGGCAGCTGAGAGGTGGGCGGGCGCATCCCCATTCCATCGGATCCTCTGTTCCATTGTCTGTCTGTCTCCTGGACCCATCCTGGCCTCGTCTTTGCCCACCATCGCAGCCTGGCCTTGGGCCTGCCCTTCCCGGGGTCGCTCGGTCTGATCCCCCTCCCTCCTCCCTCAATGTCTCATGTCCCTGTCTGATCTCTCCCTTTCCCCTGCCCCACCGTCCCATCTGTCCCCACGTTGCCCCTCCCCCCAGGCCGGGAGCAGGCTGGGAGCCATGCGGGGGTGTGCGAGGGAGATGGATGCCACCCCGATGCCTCCTGCACCCTCATGCCCTTCGGAGCGAGTGACTGTGTGTAAGTGTGGTCCTCCTCTCACCACCGCCCATGATCCATCTTCCATGGATGGGGGGTTGCTCAGGAGATGGGATGTGGGGAGACAGCCACGCTCCTGGAGGGCAGAGTGAAGGGGAGGCTGCGGCAGGAGCTCACCTGCCTCCACAATCGGTCTGTTTTCTTACCATTCCTATCCAGAACCGAACACCTCCCATGACCCACCCCAGCCCCCTGAACCCCCTTCATGGACAGATCCCCCACAGCCTGGGGCAGAAGAGGCGTCGAGGGCGCCAGAAGTGGCGGCAGCAGCAGCCGCAGCAGCCAAAGAGAGGCAAGAGAAAGAGAAAGCGGGCGGTGGAGGGGTCCCGGAAGAGCTGGTCCCCGTGGTTGAGCTGGTCCCCGTGGTTGAATTGGAAGAGGCCATAGCCCCAGGCTCGGAGGCCCAGGGCGCTGGTTCTGGTGGGGACTCGGGGGTGCCCCCAATGGTGCAGCTGCAGCAGTCACCACTAGGGGGTGATGGAGAGGAAGGGGGCCACCCCAGGGCCATTAACAACCAGTACTCCTTCGTATGAGCCGACCCCACCCACTCCACCCTTTTTAAGCCCCCCCCCCAGCCCTGCTCGTGAGATTGGGCTGCGTAGGGACAGAGGAGGCCGAAATTCCTCCCCCATGCTTCCTGACCCTTGTTGGCCAAGGGCATCTTCGATGGTACAAGCAGAGGCTCAAGAGAGGCTCCCGTCACACACTACAGGTCCCCTCCCCAGGGCAGGGGATTTGGGCTCTATGAGCTCCTTGAGGGGCTCTTCTGGTCAGCCCCACCCTGGGGGCCATTTCCCCATTAACCACCCCCAGCCTGAGGCAGGGTGAGGGGGAAGGGCTGTCAGTTATATTAAGGTGGTTGTTGTTGTTGTTTTAAACAAAATGGAGAAGCATAAATAAATAAAAAGGTTTATCTCGGTTCTATCGTGATGGCTATGGCCAGTGTTTGCTATGGGGACTGGGGCAGTTGGGTTGGGAAGGCGGCTCACTCACTGCCCACAGGCCAGAGGGCTGCCCCAGGCTGAGTCCCTGTCACTATGCAGTGCTGTGCTTTCGGTGCCATCCCTGTCTCTGACAGCCTTGTTTGTGGAGCACTAAATGATGCTCTTGGGGTCTCCTGTGAGTTCTTGTCATGGAACGGTGCTGTGAATGGCAGGCATAGGGATCTCCAGCGGCCCTTCCTGAGTTATGGCTTCCTACCCTAGAGAGAGCTGGCAGCGAGATGGGGGACACGGTGGCTGTGCTGGGAGAGATTGAATGTGGCAGTCGCAGAGGGGCCCGATGCCCCCCTTCTCAGAGCCAAGCTGGGGGGTGGACGGCAGAGAGCACTGGCTTCTGTCCTGGTTTTGCCACTCACTAGCCTGGGCAAGGCGTAGCCACGCTGGGCCTGAGCATCCTCATCTGTGACATATGAAGTTTCATCTGCTGACATGGTTTGCTTGGTCTGGACATGGTGTCCATTTGAGTTTCACATTAAAAATTCAGATCACAGGCCGGGCGCAGTGGCTCATGCCTATAATCCCAGCACTTTGGGAGGCTGAGGTGGGTGGATCACCTGAGGTCAGGAGTTCGAGACCAATCTGACCAACATGGAGAAATCCTGTCTCTACTAAAAATACAAACAATTGGCCGGGCGCGGTGGCTCAAGCCTGTAATCCCAGCACTTTGGGAGGCCGAGACGGGCGGATCACGAGGTCGGGAGATCGAGACCATCCTGGCTAACCCGGTGAAACCCCGTCTCTACTAAAAAAATACAAAAAACTAGCCGGGCGAGGTGGCGGGCGCCTGTAGTCCCAGCTACTCGGGAGGCTGAGGCAGGAGAATGGCGTGAACCCGGGAGGCGGAGCTTGCAGTGAGCTGAGATCCGGCCACTGCACTCCAGCCTGGGCGACAGAGCGAGACTCCGTCTCAAAAAAAA
>NC_037688.1:55854517-55891785 GCF_003255815.1 Theropithecus gelada
CCCAAAAAAAAAAAAAAAAAAAAAAAAAAAAAAAACACAAACAATTAGCCGAGTATGGTGGTGCGCGCCTGTAATACCAGCTACTCAGGAGGCTGAGGCAGGAGAATGGCTTGAGCCCAGGAGGCGGAGGTTGCTGTGAGACGAGATGGCACCATTGCACTCCAACCTGGGCAACAAGAGCAAAACTGTCTCAAAAAAAAAAATAGCCGGGCATGGTGGCATGCACCTATAGTCCCAGCTTTTCAGGAGGCTGAGGCAGGAGAATCTCTTAAACCCAGGAGGTGGAGGTTGCGGTGAGCGGAGATTGCACCGCTGCACTCCAGCCTGGGCAACAGAGCGAGACTCTGTCTCAAAAAAAAAAAAAAAAAATTCACTGGCTTCTCTTGAAAATCAGAAGATCCAGTAGTGCAGGTCCAGTTCCACATCTGCCCCATCCCCACCAGCTCACTTTGCTCCCTGGGAGGGCTTGGCCTTGTGGGCATTTGAGTTTATAACACCACCCACATTGTGGCACACCCCTCCACCTCATCAAACACAGGCTCTGCTGTTGGAATCAGTCTTCCTGATCCGCGGCTGTGCCCTCCAACAGAGGGCACCCCTGGGCTTCCCAGCTTTGGGAGCAGTGGGTGCCAACAAGGAGGGGCCTGGGGCTGAAGAATCCCACCCGCTGAGCTCGGCCCTCTCCCTTCCCCGCTGTCCAGCTCTGCCTTTCAGCATCCTGCCTCACTCCCCGCCCAGGCAGCATGGAGCCCACACCCTCATGCCCCTCAGCCTCAGCCCCCACCTCCAGGAGGCCCTACCCACGCTCATGACCTTGCTATTCTGGGCCTTGTGTCCTGTCGGGAGATGGACAGGAGACAGCTGGGTTTCCAGGCCACTCAGGCGGGGGGCTAGCAGAGGGAAGCCTGCTGGCTCTCCTGCTTACTCTTAATTCCTGGGGCTCCCCAAACCTTGGCCTCAGGAGACTGGGGATAGGACCAGCCTTGAAAGTGGGGGAAGCTTTGGAGAGCCGGGTGCTGTGTTCTTAGTGAGATGACCAGCGAAGGCTGTGGCGCCCGGGGGTAAGCAGGGCCTGATCCCCTCCTAATCTTCCAGCAGCAACTGGTGCTCTGAGGCTCCCCTCCCCCAGCCCTGCCAGGGACCTGCCTTTCAAAGATGGGCAGGGGAGGGGGACGGGGACACCCACCCACTCCTCAGACCGGCACATCTTGGCTGTTGGGGCCTGAGAGACTTTCGCTCTAAGCCTTTCTTTACAGATGGTTAAACCAAAGTTCTGCACTCATCAGGGACTGGCCAGGCTGTCTCCGTGTCCCATGCTTTTAGCTCCAGCCCTCAGGTGTGATAGGAGGATCACTTTCCATCCCTGGGCTTGG
Source organism: Theropithecus gelada (assembly GCF_003255815.1). Classification (NCBI taxonomy): domain Eukaryota; kingdom Metazoa; phylum Chordata; class Mammalia; order Primates; family Cercopithecidae; genus Theropithecus; species Theropithecus gelada. The sequence continues at coordinate 55,855,891 of NC_037688.1, forward strand.
AGACCCCTGTGGGAAGGGATCCCCAAGGGCGCCTCTGCCTCAGCCTCCCTCCATGGCAGTTCATATCCGCAGCCTCCCCGAGGGTGGCCCTTCCGCAGCTCCTGGCGGATGGCTTTCCCTCCCTGGCTTATTTCCCCCTCTGGGAAGCCGGGGGAGGTAGAAATGAATAACCTTAAAGGCCTGTTGGCAGGAATGTGCTGCCAAGCCTGCCCCCTGCCCTCTGTCTCAGGCTCTTGACTCCCTTGAAGCTGCCCATCTCTCTGTCTGCCCCTCTCCATGTTTGGGCATTCCCACTGCTGTAAGACAGTAGCCCCTGTCACTCCTCCAGGTGCTGGTGGGGAGACACCGGCCAGCGCCAAAAGCCTTGGCGGGTGTGAGCCTGAGTCCAGCAGAGATGGTGGGTGCCGGGCCGTGTGGAGGTGCCGGGGGCTGTGTCCCTTGGAAGAGAGGCTGCTAATTAATGCCCTCCTGCACCCTCAATTCAGCCCACTGTCCCCCACTCCCCTCAGGTCACAGCAGGACTCTGCTTCAGGGGAGGGGTTTGTTGGAACTGTGAAAAGGAGGGGGGAAGGAATGCCTTGTCCTCAACTCACCCGGGAGGCCGCGCCTCCCCCAAGTTCAGGCAGAAGAGATGCATCTGGGAGGCTGAACCCTCAAGTTCCATCCACCCCTGCTGCCATCCCCCTCCCCAAAAGTGGAGGCCTCCCTTTTCGTTGCTCTGCTGTCTCCTATTCTGTCCTCTGCCTCGGTGTTTGAGCCCCAGAATGGAAAGCAGCCTTAAGGAGCCACACTTAGGAAGTCCACATGCCTCTGCTCATTTCAGGAAACAGGCCTAGATGGAGGATGGACTTGAGCCCAGGGCACCAGGCCCCTTCCCCTCACCGACCTTTCACACTGACTCTCATCCAGCCTCTGCCTGCCTGTCCTCCCCTTCCTGCACCCCGGTACCCTCCCTCGGCTTCTCCAGCAGCTGCCCTGGTGGTAACCAAGAGACGCCCCCATCCTGGAGCAGGGGTGGGGAGGGGCAGCTCAAAGCAGCTGCTTCTCTGAGGAAGCTGACACCAAGGCCAGCGTTCAGCAACAACTTGTGGCTTTGCACCCAGCGCCGGGGTCCCCGCCCACCTGGCTCCCTGCTGTCCCTCTTCCCCACTGCTCCTCAGACTTCCCTCTGACCCTGGTTACTCTGTGTCTCTGCTCCCTCTCTCCCTAGGTCTAATCTGTCCTCATTTCCCCCAGACCTGTCCCCAGAAGTTCACCCTTCCCCATTCCTTTGATCTGGAACCCCTTCTTGGTCCGGCTTCCCCAGGCCCCGACACCTTTCTGTGGGGCCTGCCCAGCTCCTCGGCATACACAGCATGGGCCTGATCCTGTTCCCCTTGTGGGCAGATGCAGCAGGGCAGAGTGCAGCACAGACCACAGGCCTTTGGGGCTGGCCATGGAAACCCCGTGGATTAGAGCACAGTGTGGGATGAAGTGACCCTCAGTGCACGACTTGGGGTGACCCCTGCCCCCATCCTGAGACAGTTACCCTTCCCCCTCTGCCATCAGCACATTCTGTAGCCTCTTGGGTTACTTGGCTGCCTTGGTGTCCCATTTTCTTGGGGGGGGTGGGGATTCCCTATCCAGGATGGGGCGGCCCTGAGGGCTCTGTTCCCGGAGGCTGAGTTAGAGCGATGGGGAAGGGGGGGCAGTTTTGGGGAGAGACAGGCAGTGCTCACCAGGGCCTGGACACTAAATCCCTTGTTGATGGCTGTGGCAACCCCTCCCTAGGGTAGGGTTACCATCTTCGGCCCTGTCCCCTTGACTCTCTCCCCTCTTTACTTCCTCTTGTCCCTCTAGGAGCCATTTCCTCTATCCCCCAAAAGATGTCTCCCTTCATCAGTCCCCCAAAGGCTTGGGGTATCTCTGCCACTCCTTCAGCGAAGCAGGTGAGGAGGAAGGAGATTGCGGCAATGGAAACAGGCTCCGGGCAGATGAGGCAGGAAGGGGGACAGCTGAGGCCGGGGATGGAAGAGGGTTCAGGGAGGAACTAGGGGGATGAGTTTGGAATGGGAAATTCAATGCAACTGGGGAAGTCGAGGCAATGGGGGGGCGGGGTCAGTCGCAGATGACAGAAAGTGAAGCCTCCCTACCCCACTTCCCTGGGGCTGGGGCTACCTTTGCGTCCCTCATGAGTGACATCTCAGGCTGCAGCCCCACTGTTCCCCCTCTGTCAGCAGAAATATCTCTCTTCTGACCCCTCCTGCTGGAGTCTCAGCCAGCCAATCCCTGATCTGGAGGAGGGGGGAGCCCGGCCTCCCCCCTGCTCCCTCATAAGGACCAGCCGGGGGCCGGGGGGTGGCCGGCTGCTCAAGTGGGACGGGGGTCAGAGCTTTGTGGAAGGAAGAAAAACCTGGAGGGGGCAGGAGAGTAAAAAGAAGAAACCCAGGCAGACAGGCAGTTGGACACACTGAGGAAGACCCCCCACGAGTGGGAACCCCTTGGAAGGAACACACCGGCCCCGGCCCCCAGGAAGGGAGCGCAATGGAGGCCGCTCACGCTAAAACCACGGAGGAATGTTTAGCCTATTTTGGGGTGAGTGAGACCACCGGCCTCACCCCGGACCAAGTTAAGCGGAATCTGGAGAAATACGGCCCCAATGGTAAGTGTCCCTTGGAAGAGAGGCTGGTAATTAATGTCCTCCTGCACCCCCAAAACACACGCACACGCATGCACGCGTTTCTCCCTTCAGGGTATCTTAAGGAAGAGCTGGGCCGTTGTCCAATGCTCGCAGGGGTAAGAGGATACTGAGAAAACAGAGTCCCGAGATCCAGAGTTTTGGGAGGTTTTAATGGGATGACCTTGATGAACCTCAAGGTGGCCTGATTCTCTTACCTTAGCCACAAAGTCTTGGGTGTGGGGGGCATGAGGCTGAACCCCAAATGAATCTGTCTTTTTCTTCTTTTTCCTGGGTAGAGCTCCCTGCTGAGGAAGGTAAGTTACTGAAATCCCTGAACTCTCATAGATGACCACCCCTCTCTCCCGCCCCATCCCACTCCCTCCTCCCTGCCTTTTCTTTAGATTCCTTGAGCAAATACCCCTTCCCAAAAGGCAAATCTCCCTCCCTAAAGGTTAGAGTCCTGTCCAGGGCAGAAGTCTCCCAGACACTTTCTCCTTGAAGCATCCAACCCTTGAACTGCTCCCCATTTTGCCGAGTCTGTTTCTGTACTCTAGGCGAGATTCTCAGTCCTTCTCTGGGCACCAAGCTGCCTGCCCACCACCCTAGAGCCTCTTCACTGCAGGCCGGAGTCCAGGGGGCTCCATCCCAGACCTTCACCCCCTAGACCTTAACCCGGGGCCCTCCCCTTGCCTCCTTCCCCAGGGAAGACCCTGTGGGAGCTGGTGATAGAGCAGTTTGAAGACCTCCTGGTGCGGATCCTCCTCCTGGCCGCATGCATTTCCTTCGTAAGTGTGGGAGGGTCTCTGGGGGCTGGCTGGGGGTGTGAGGCTGGGATCGGGTGAATGCGGGGTTCGCAGTCACTGGATCCTCCCGTCCGAGCCCTGAGCATCCCATTGTACAGACGGGGCGGGCTCGGGGGCAGCAGCGGGTGTGATTCCTTCCTCCTCTCTCCTCCCCCGCACCCCACAGGCAGGTTTTATTTTAAGCTTTAAGGGTGTTCTCAGCCAAAACACCGAAGCTAAGCCACCCTCGCGGCTTCAAGAGCTTGGAGGGCTCGGGTTACCCCCCCGAGCCCCGGGCTCCGGGTCCCGCAGCGATGCCGGCTGCAGCTCGGGGGCCACTGCCACTCCCGGCATGCCCCGGGCGGGCGGCCGTTCCACCAATCCCCGCGCCCGCCGGCGCCCCTTCCCTGCCCTCCCCGGCCGCCTGACGCTGATTGGTCGAGAGGAGGACTCGCTCCTAGTGGCGGGAAAGCGCGGCGGTGCGAGGATGACTCCAAGGAGCCCGGCGCCCAGTCAGGGAGGGCACTGGCATCTCTCGCCTCACCGCCCAGCCTGGCCCTAGCCCTTCCCCGCGCTCCCTAGGCCCCCCCACCGCCGCGGGGCATCCCCAGGGCCCTGCCTCCTCTCCCGCCCTGGGGGCTACTTCCCATCCCGCAGTCCATCTGCATATCGCGGGTTCTTCTCCAGCATGAGTCTTGCTGGGGCCTCTGGAGGCAACGAAAGCCTCCCTGTACCTTGGTTTCCGAACGCAGGCCCCGTTGAGTTAAGCACAAGCTGGCAGGGCCTCTCCTTTCCCTTCTCAGATTTGCTCCTTGACATTTGCCTGCTGCCTGGCGGTGGCAACAGCTGGGGCGGGGCGCGCGCAGGAGGCCCCGTAACCCTATCCCCGCTCTGGCTCCCTCGTGAAACCGGAGCTTCCCTGCCTTGGCCGAGGGGGAGGGCTGCGGGGGTCAGACGGCCTGCGAGGACCACAGGGTTTTTCCTCTCGGGTTTTGGCTCCCGTGGGATGGATGTGGCTGTGCGGGGAGTTGGCCTGAGCTTCGCTTCTAAGCCAGCAGCTTGGTTAGGGAAACCTGAAAGCATTCCCAGCTAATCCCCCTACTGGTGCAAGTCTGTGCGCGCTCATCCCGCTGAGTAAAGCGGTGGCAGGGCCTGCAGTGGGTGGACAGACCCACAGACGAATGTGGGGCCACAGCGTCCCCACCATACCCGGTCCCCCTGCTGGCTACTGCGCAATTCTCCCCTCTGCAGTGGGCCACTTCCTTTCTCCACCCCTTTCCGGGCCTCATTACCTGTCATTCTCCTTTCCCCTGCTCTCCAGGTGCTGGCCTGGTTTGAGGAAGGTGAAGAGACCATCACTGCCTTTGTTGAACCCTTTGTCATCCTCTTGATCCTCATTGCCAATGCCATCGTGGGGGTTTGGCAGGTTAGCTTTGACCCTTCCTCACCCCTTCATGTCCCAACACTGAAGGAGAGGCCAACCCTCCCTCCAGCCTCCTCCTCCTCCATCACCTCCCCCATACTTGCCTCTTCCTCTGGTCCTATCCCCTGGTCTGGAATGGGATGGAGTGTGGGGAAGAGGTGGGAGACTGTGACCCACTGTCACTTCCTGGCTGTGTGACCCTGAGCAAGTTCCTTCATCCCTCTGAGCCTCAGTTTCTTCATCCATAAAATGGGGCTAGCAATCCAGTGTGAAATCGACTAAGATGATGGATGTGCCTGGCACACAGTAAGAATTCAATAGACGCTAGCTTGATTTCCTTCTTCCTCTGACCTGACCACCCTCTACATGTCCTGTCCTCTGCTTCCTGGGTTTTTTTTTTTTTTCTGTTGTTGTTGTTCTTGTTGTTGTTTTGTTTTGTTTTAGGTCGTTTCCATAGTGAAAACCCAAATGCTACCTTGCTTTGGTTCTAAGAAATGTCAGGCTATAAGCCATTTTTTGGTGCTCACTGGTTTCTGAACACTGAGGATAGAAATAGCCACTTTCTCACTTTGGGAGGCCGAGGCGGGCGGATCACTTGAGGTCAGGAGTTCAAGAGTAGCCTGGCCAACATGGTAAAACCCCATCTCTACTAAAAATACAAAAAATTGGCTGGGCATGGTGGCGGATTCCTGTAATCCCAGCTACTCGGAAGGCTGAGGCAGGAGAATCACTTGAACAGGGAGGTAGAGGTTGCAGTGAGCCAAGATTGTGCCATTGCATTGCACTCCAGCATGGGCAACAGAGTGAGACCCTGTCTCAAAAAAAAAAAAAAAAAAGAAAGAAAAAAAGAAAAAAAAAGAAATAGCACTTTCTCTTTGCCCCAGTGTTACAGGTACAGCAGAGCCACTGTGTCTGTGGTGCTGGCAGGTCTAGGACAACATCTGCAGGGCAGCCTCTGATTTTCTTTGATTTTTTATTTAGATTTTTCTTTTTGAGACAGGGTCTTGTTATGTCGCCCAGGCTGGAGTGCAGTGGTGTGATCTCAGCTCACAGCAACCTCTGCCTCCCGGGTTCTAGTGATTCTCCTGCCTCAGCCTCCCACGTGCCTGGGATTACAGGCACGTGCTACTACGCTAGGCTTTGTTTTTTGTTTGTTTGTTTTGTTTTGTTTTGTTGTACTTTTGATAGAGATGGGGTTTCACCATGTTGTCCAGGCTGGCCTTGAACTCCTGACCTCAAGTGATCCACCTGCCTCGGCCTCCCAGAGTGCTGGGATTACAGGTGCGAGTCACCACGCCCAGCCTGATTTTCTTTGATTCTTCTTTGTTCTCTCCCCAAAACCCTCTTACCTGTTTTCAGCTGTAGGTGACAGTTTCCTCAACACACACACACCCCTGCCCGTGTGGGGTTTTGTTGCCTCCCCTGTGCCAGGAGCCACAACTCCATAACCCTGCCTCCTGTGCATAGCCATGCCTCCTCCACCCTGTCTCCTCAGGAGCGGAACGCAGAGAATGCCATCGAGGCCCTGAAGGAGTATGAGCCAGAGATGGGGAAGGTCTACCGGGCTGACCGCAAGGCAGTGCAAAGGATCAAGGCTCGGGACATCGTCCCCGGGGACATCGTGGAGGTGGCTGGTGAGTGACAGTGACGGCTGGTCCAGGATGCGAAGCTTTGGGACTGAGGCCTAGGAGACGCTGGGGGCTGGTCAGGCTCAGATCCCGGTGTCCAGGAGGATGGCGGAGTCTGCTTCTCCTTCCGACTCCTCAGAAGGTCATCCCAGGCCACTCCGGCCACGGCCCCCCTTCACCAGCAGAGTCTCAGCAGGAACAGCCAGTCCTGTCCCTGAGGCTGCAGGCAGACCCCCTGCTCTCCATCCTCTCACCCTGCACTCGCACTTGCAGGCAACAGGTGGAACTCGGTCCCTGCCAACGGCCCCGTCTCCACCCCCTCCCGGGGCCTGGCTTCCCCCTCCTTCCACCCACCCCAAGCTTGGTCAGCTTTCAGTCTTGACCTCTCCGTGCCCTTGAGGCCTCTCAAAGGGGAAGGAGCGAGGGCAGAAGGGAGGAGGGAGGCCGAAGGCTCGAGCCCCCGGCCATGTAAGGGAAACTCAGGCCCTGCACGGAGCACGGGACTGGGGAGGAGGGAGCTCAAGGAGGGCCCCGCCCGAGGCAAGGGACACTTAATGCCTGGCCAGGGAGGGGTGGGGGCTGGGTGGCTAAGATTACTGGGATTCTGCCCCCTTCAGCGGTTTTTATATTTGCCCTGAGCAGGCCTTCCCGAAGCTCCAGGCCCCTGCCAGGGGGAATGGCTCTTCTGAGGCCTCCTTCCCTGTAGCAGACACCCAAGTCACCACCCCAGGGAGCCTGGGGATAGGGAGTGAGGGCAGGCCGAAGACCCCGGCACCCCATTACCGCCGTGACAGCATGGAGTCAGCGCCATGAATGTCTATAAATATCACACGGGCTTGGGTGACAGGGCGTCCCGCCTGACTCCATCCCGACCTCCCTCCTCCCTCCTGGGTCCATTTCCTCTGGCACAGGAGGGGGCCTTAGAAACAGAGGGAAAGGAAAGCGATTGGATCCGGTCCCCAGTACCATCCCTGGGACCAGTGTGGAATTAGGCAGCGGCCCTGGGAGGTTCTTAGGCTCCTCCTAAGGTCTCTGAGTCTGGCTGGGCATCCACCTCTCCAGCCGCCCCCAAGGTGGTTTCCATGTGTCTGTCAACCCACCTGTGCACTCCCTGGCCTCACCTCCACCCATTCACTCTCCAGCCTGTGCTGCCGGCCCTGCTCCTCCACACCTGTTTCCTGCTCACCCCCCCACTTCTCTCTCGCCCCATCCGTCCTGTCTTGTCCATGTTCTCAGCTTACTTTCCCCAGCTCCTCACCTCCCTGCCTCCCTGAGATGCTCAGACCCAGCTGTCAGGTTCCTGATATGTGGTCCCCTCCATGACCACCCTACGCCCCCTGCTGCCTTGAGTCCTGCCCACTCATACCTTCCGCTCACTCCTCTCCTGCCTTGCCCTCCACTTTTCTCTTGGTTGCCCTCTATTTTCTCAATTTCCATATTTTCCCGTTTCTCCCTGCCTTCCCTGGCTGTCCACTTCATTCTCTCACCCCAATACTCCTTCTCTCTAACACACCCTGTTTTCCCTGAGTTCTTTCCTTGCCTTTCCTCTTTGCCTTTCTCACTCCTGTCTCCCATTCTCAATTCTAGCTTCTTGTCCTACAGCTGGACTGTCCTTAATTTCGCCTCCAGTCATTCAGTGGGCATTTATTTAGCATGTATTATGTGCTGAGCAGTATGCCTGCCCATCCCTTCTCAGGGCTCACAGCCAGTGGGAAGAGATGTGGGAATTCGAGACCAACCTGAGAACAGAATGAGACTCCAGCTCGCCATGGACACGGGGGCAGGAGGGATGGGTGTCACGATGGGTGGTTGCCAGCTTCAGGAGCTCATGCCAAGGGCCTGATGCAAGCCCTGGGAGCCTCCCTGAGACCTGAAGGATGGATGAGGAGAATGAGTCAGACACAGATTGGGTTTTTCTTAGGAAGGAAGAAAATTCCATTCCCAAGTGACCTCCCTCTTCCCTACTCTCTCCACAGTGGGAGACAAAGTCCCTGCAGACATCCGAATCCTCGCCATCAAATCCACCACCCTGCGGGTTGACCAGTCCATCCTGACAGGTCTGCTGGCCTGGGTGGGAAGATGCATGGGGGTGGGATGTGGGAAGGAAGAGGCAACAAGGGGGAGGTGAGTGGAAAGACAGAGAACCCTCACTGTCTGAGCAACATAGAGAGACCCTGTCTCTAAAAAAATTTTTTTAAATTAGCTGGGCATGTTGTTGAGTGCCTATAGTCCTGACTACTCAGGATGCTGAGGTGGGAGGATCACCTGGGTACAGGAGGTCAAGGCTGCAGTGAGCTGTGATCACACCACTGCACTCCTTTCTGGGCAACCCTGTCTCTATCAAAATACAAACAAAAGGCTGGGCAAAGTGGCTCATGCCTGTAATCCCAGCACTTTGGGAGGCCAAGGTGGGTGGATCACCTGAGGTCAGGAGTTAAGAGACCAGCCTGGCCAACATGGTGAAACCCTGTCTCTACCAAAAAATACAAAAATTAGCCAGGCATGGTGGCAGGCACCTGTAGTCCCAGCTACTCAGGAGGCTGATGCAGTAGAATCGCATGAACCCAGGAGGCTGAGGCTGCAGTGAGCCAAGATTATGTCACTGCACTCCAGCATGGGCAACAAGAGCAAGACCTCATCTCAAAAAAAAAAAAAAAAAAGCAAAAAAAAAAAAAAAAAAACCCAGCACTGGGGCCTCCCCCGGCTCACTAGCAGTGGCTGTGGCAGTGGCAGCACTGTTTGACGTTTTCTTTTTTTTTTTTTTGAGATGGAGTCTTGCTCTGTCACCCAGGCTAGAGGGCAGCGGCGCAGTTTCGGCTCACTGCAACCTCTGCCTCCCGGATTCAAGCAATTCCCTGCTTCAGCCTCTGGAGTAGCTGGGATTACAGGCGTCCACCATCACACTCAGCTAATTTTTGTATTTTTAGTAGAGACAGGGTTTTACCATCTTGGCCAGGCTGGTCTTGAACTCCTGACCTCGTGATCTACCTGCCTCAGCCTCCCAAAGTGCTGGATTACAGGTGTGAGCCACCCACTGCGCCCAGCCTGCTTGATGTTTCCATCTGTCCCAAGCCTGAAATGGGATGAGTAGTGGGAGAAGGCTGGACGCTGTTGCCCACTCTCTAGATAGCCGCAAGCCCACCCCTTCCACATGGACATAGGGTCACACACACCTCGAGAACTGTCCTGTCTCCTTCAGCCTCCTAAAAAGTCCTCCAGGGAGGAGACATGAGATTCTACGACAAGATAGGGGGTTCAGATACACCGAAAACCATGGCTGCTAGGCAGGGCGTGGTGGCTCATACCTGTAATCCCAGTGCTTTGGGAGGCTGAGGCAGGAGAATTACTTGAGGTCAGGAGTTTGAGACCAGCCTGGGCAACACAGCGAGACCCCATCTCTATAAAAAAATTTTAAAAAATTAGCTGGGTGTGGTGATGTGCACCTGTAGTCCCAGCTACTTGGGAGGCTGAGGTGGGAGGATTGCCTAAGCCCAGAAGCTTAAGGCCACAGTGAGCTATGATTACCACAGCAGTCCAGCATGGACAACAGAGCAAGACCCCATCTCTATAAATTTTTTTCTTTAATTAGTTGGGCATTGTACTGCACACCTGTAGTCCCAGTTGTTTGGGAGGCTGGGGTGGGAGGATCACTTGAGCCCAAGAGTTTGAGGTTGTAGTGAGTTATGATCACACCACTGCATTCTAGCCTGGGCAACAGAGCAAGACCCTGTCTCTATAAAACCACCATAGCTGCTTCTGTTTCTGCACTGGCAGGGAGAAGCGAAGAAGAGGCAGAAAACATTCCCCATGGTCCCAGGGGTCAAGGGCTAGGCTGGCCCAGGCCTGCTGCTGAGCCCCTGCTCTTAGGGTGAGGGAGGCATGGTTCTAAGGGTGGGTCCCCCTTCCTCCCAGAAACATGCTTGACAGTTGAAAGTGTGGTTCCAAATATGTCCACTTATTTGATTTTTACCCAATATATTGTTTTGCAGTGTACATGTCCTTGTCCCCATTTTACAGAGGAGCACATGGAAGTTAGGTGATCAGTCACACAGCTTGTTAGTGGTCAAGCCGGGCTCGGGTCTTTTTTTTTTTTTTTTTTTGAGACGGAGTCTTGCTCTGTCGCCCAGGCTGGAGTGCAGTGGCCGGATCTCAGCTCACTGCAAGCTCCGCCTCCGGGGTTTACGCCATTCTCCTGCCGTAGCCTCCGAAGTAGCTGGGACTACAGGCGCCCGCCACCTCGCCCGGCTAGTTTTTTGTATTTTTTAGTAGAGACAGGGTTTCACCGTGTTAGCCAGGATGGTCTCGATCTCCTGACCTCGTGATCCACCCATCTCGGCCTCCCAAAGTGCTGGCATTACAGGCTTGAGCCACCGCGCCCGGCTCAAGGTCTTTTTAAGAGCAGTGGACTTCTGGCCGGGCACAGTGACCTGTAATCCCAGCACTTTGGGAGGCTGAGGTGGGCAGATCACTTGAGGTCAGGAGTTCGAGACCAGCCTGGCCAACATGGTGAGACCCCCGTCTCTACTAAAAATACAAAAAAAAATTAGGCAAGTGTGATGGCATGTGCCTGTAATCCCAGCTACTTGGGAGGCTGAGGCAGGAGAATTGCCTGAACCTGGGAGGCAGAGGTTGCAGTGAGCTGAGATCTTGACACTGCACTCCAGCCTGGGTAACAAAATCGAAACTCTGTCTCAAAAAAAAAAAAAAAGGGAGCAATGGACTTCCTAGCTGCCTTCAGTGGCTTCTTCCAGAGTCCAGACATCCCCCAGGATGGCTACTTGGTCCTTACCAGGAGTTGTCCTGCTGAGCAGGGAGTTAGGCGCGGGAAGCCTGGGAGAAGGACATGATGTCATCTGAAAACCCCTTGGCCCCTTCTCCACAGGCGAGTCTGTATCTGTCATCAAGCACACGGAGCCCGTTCCTGACCCCCGAGCTGTCAACCAGGACAAGAAGAACATGCTTTTCTCGGTGAGCAATCTGGGACCAGCTGTCACACGCTTAGTCAAGCCAGGTGCCCGGGTTGGAGAGAAACATGGCGGTGTGAGAAGAGATGGCGTGGGGGAATGCGGCATGAAGGTCACCTCTTGCCTGATTCCCTGCCTTCTCTTTCCCTTCCCAGGGCACCAACATTGCAGCTGGCAAGGCCTTGGGCATTGTGGCCACCACCGGCGTGGGCACTGAGATTGGGAAGATCCGAGACCAAATGGCTGCCACAGAACAGGACAAGACCCCTTTGCAGCAGAAGCTGGATGAGTTTGGGGAGCAGCTCTCCAAGGTCATCTCCCTCATCTGTGTGGCTGTCTGGCTCATCAACATTGGCCACTTCAACGACCCTGTCCATGGGGGCTCCTGGATCCGCGGGGCCATCTACTACTTTAAGATTGCTGTGGCCTTGGCTGTGGCTGCCATCCCCGAAGGTACGAAAGCCTTTCTTTTCTCCTCTCATTTGCAATCCCATCTGCAAAGACTCCTTTTCTTTCTTTCTTTCTTTCTTTTATTTTTTTCTTTTTTGTTTTCTGAGACAGAGTCTTGCTTTGTCACCCAGGCTGGAGTGCAGTGGTGTGATCTCGGCTCACTGTAAGCTCCGCCTCCCGGGTTCATGCCATTCTCCTGCCTCAGCCTCCCCAGCAGCTGGGACTACAGGCACACGCCACCACGCCTGGCTAATTTTTTTGTATTTTTAGTAGAGACGGGATTTCACTGTGTTAGCCAGGATGGTCTCAATCTCCTGACCTCGTGATCTGCCCGCCTCGGCCTCCCAAAGTGCTGGGATTACAGGCGTGAGCCACTGTGCCCGGCCTTTTTTTTTTTTTTTTTTTTTTTTGAGATCGAGTCTCTCTCTGTCACCCAGGCTGGAGTGCAGTGGCGCAATCTCGGCTCAGTGCAACCTCTTCCTCCTGCGTTCAAGTGATTCTCCTGCCTCTGCCTCCCAAGTAGCTGGGATTACAGGTGCACACCACCAGGCCCGGCTAATTTTTGTGTTTTCAGCAGAGACGAGGTTTCACCATGTTGGCCAGGCTGGTCTCGAACTCTGGGCTCAAGCAATCCACCTGCCTTGGCCTCCCAAAGTGCTGGGGTTACAGGCATGAGCCACCACGCCCGGCCCAAAGACCCCTTTTCCAAGTAAGGTAACATTTACAGGCTCCAGGGATTAGGATCTGGTATCTTTAGGGACCATTATTGTTTGTTTGTTTGTTTGTTTAATAGAGACAAGGTCTCACTCTTGTTGCCCAGGCTGGAGCATGGTATCACAATCATAACTCACTGTAATCTCAAACTCCTGGATTCAAACAATCCTCTTGTTCCAGCCTCCCAAGTAGCTGGTACCATAGGCAATCACCACCATGCCCAGCTAATTTTTAAATCTTATCAGAGGAGTCTTGCTGTGTTGCCCAGGTTGGTCTCAAACTCCTGACCTCAAGTGATCCTCCCACCTCAGCCTCCCAAAGTGCTAGGATTACAGGTGTGCACCAATAGTAGCTGGGGGCTACTATTTAGCAGACTACAGACCACACCCTCCCTCCCCTTGCAGGTTCCCTCACGCCCTCCCTCCCTCCCCACAGGTCTTCCTGCAGTCATCACCACCTGCCTGGCCCTGGGTACCCGCCGGATGGCAAAGAAGAACGCCATTGTAAGGAGCTTGCCCTCCGTAGAGACCCTGGGCTGCACCTCTGTCATCTGTTCCGACAAGACAGGCACCCTCACCACCAACCAGATGTCTGTCTGCAAGGTCAGGAGCAGTGTGGGCAGCGCACTCAGTCAGAAGGCTGCCTGTGGGGGTAAAAGGGGCCCTCCAAAGATAGAGGTCTCCCTTCATCACTGCTGGCTTCTCATCTGGGCCTGCAAAATGCTCAAAGGGCAGTAGAACACCATCCTGTCTGCCATAAAGGGGATCAGAGAGGACCCTTGTGTCCCAGCCAGACAGCTCACTCTGACAACCATCCATGCACCAAGCACTGCCACACATTGTCTCTCATCCCCCACAATAGCCCATTCAGAGGACGGTCTCATTAACTTCATTTTTTTTAATTAAAGAAAATTATTATGATTTTGAGACAGAGTCTCACTCTGTCACGCAGGCTGGAGTGCAGTGGTGTGATCTTGGCTCACTGCAACCTCTGCCTCCTGGGTTCAAGCGATTCACCTGCCTTAGCCTCCCTAGTAGCTGGGACTACAGGTGCCTGCCACCATGCCTGGCTAATTTTTTTGCATTTTCAATAGAGACAGGATTTGCTATGTTGGCCAGGCTGGTCCTAAACTCCTGGCCTCAAGTGTTGTGCCCCCGTTGGCTTCCCAAAGTACTGGGATTATAGGTGTGAGCCACAGCACCCAGCCTAACTTCCTTTTTTAGAAGAGAAAAAGGCTCAGAGATTACATGACTTCCCCAAGATGCACAGTTAAAAAGTAACAGAGTTGAGTTTCAAACTCAAGTCTGTGTGGCCACAAAGCTTCTGCCTGTGAAGTGGATGGCTCTCCTAAATGGTCACTCATGACAGGGCCCGCCCAGCCTGCCAACACTGACCGTGAACAGCATTTCCTAAAGCATGGCTCTTAATCTTTTCTGTGCCTCACACCCCTTTGCAGTTGAGCTCTTCTCAGGATAATATTTCAAATCCATATTAATAAAATAAAACAGGCCAGGCGCAATGGCTCACGCCTATAATCCCAACACTTTGGGAGGCCAAGGTGGGCAGATCACGAGGTCAGGAGTTCGAGATGAGCCTGGCCAACATGGTGAAACCCCATCTCTACTAAAAATACAAAAAGTAGCTGGGCATGGTGGTGTGTGCCTGTAATCCCAGCTACTGGGGAGGCTGAGGCAGGAAAATCGCTTGAACCCAGGAGGCAGAGGTTTCAGTGAGCCGAGATCACTCCACTGCACTCCAGCCTGGGTGACAGAGTAAGATAATATTAATTATTATCTCCGTCTTAAATAATAAAATGAAATGCAAAGAAATAAAATAAAATAAAATAAAACAGGCTGGGGGTGGTGGCTCACGCCTGTAATCTCTTTGGGAGGCCAAGGTGGGAGGATGGGGATCACTTGAGCCCCGAAGTTCGAGACCAGCCTAAGCAACATAGTGAGAGTCCATCTCTACCAAAAAAAAAAAAAAAAAAATAGCCCGATGTGGTGGTGCGCACTTGTAGTCCTAGCTACTCAGGTGGCTGAGGCAGGAGAATCACTTGAACCCAGAGGATTGCTTGAGCCAGGAGGTCAAAGCTACAGTGAGCAGTGATCACACCACTGTACTCCAGCCTGCACAACAGAGCGAGACCCTCACACACACAAAAAAATAAAATAAAATAGGGCCAGGTACAGTGGCTCATGCCTGTAATCCTAGCACTTAGGGAGGCTGAGGCAGAAGGATCGTTTGAGCCCAGGAGTTTTAGACTAGCTTGGGCAACACAGTGAGACCACATCTTCCTAAAGATAAAATAGAAAATTAAAAACTAAATAAACAACACAGGATTCTGGGTTTTTTTGTTTTTGTTTTTGTTTTGATGGAGTCTCACTCTGTTACCCAGGCTGGAGTGCAGTGGCACAATCTCGGCTCACTGCAACCTCCACCTCCCAGGTTCAAGCAATTCTCCTTCCTCAGCCTCCCAAGTAGCTGGGACTATGGGCACACGCCACCACGCCCAGCTAATTTTTGTATTTCTAGTAGAGACGGGGTTTTGCCATGTTGACCAGGCTGGTCTCTAACTCCTGACCTCAAGTGATCTGCCTGCCTCGGCCTCCCAAAGTGCTGGTTTACAGGAGTGAGCCACTGCGTCTGGCCAGGATTCTGTTTTAAAAAGACATAGGAGGCAGGGCAGTGTAGCTCACGCCTGTAATCCCAGCACTTTGGGAGGCAGAGGCAGGCGGATCACAAGATCAGGAGATCGAGAACATCCTGGCTAACAAGGTGAAACCCCGTCTCTACTAAAAATACAAACAATTAGCTGGGCATGGTGGCAGGTGCCTGTAGTCCCAGGTACTCGGGAGGCTGAGGGAGGAGAATGGCGTGAACCTGGGAGGTGGAGCTTGCAGTGAGCCGAGATTGTGCCACCGCACTCCAGCCTGGGCAACAGAGCAAGACTCCATCTAAAAAAAATAATAATAATACATAGGAAGCCAGGCACAGTGGCTCACGCCTGTAATCCCAGTACTTTGGGAGGCCAAGGTAGGTGGATCACCTGAGGTCAGAATTTCGAGAATAGCTTGTCCAACATGGCAAAACCCCGTCTCTACTAAAAATACAAAAATTAGCTGGGTGTGTTGGCGGATGCTTGTAGTCCCAGCTACTAAGGAGGCTGAGGCAGGAGAATCGCTTGAACCCAGGAGGTGGAGGTTACAGTGAGCTGAGATCACGCCATTGCACCCCAGCCTGGGCAACAAAAGCAAAACTCCATCTCAAAAAAAAAATTAAAAAGCCTAGGCACAGTGACTCACGCCTGTAATCCCAGCACTTTGGGAGGCCGAGGTGAGCAGATCACCTGAGGTCAGGAGTTCGAGACTAGCCTGACCAACATGGAGAAACCCTGTCTCTACTAAAATACAAAATTAGCTGGGCGTGGTGGCACATGCCTGTAGTACCAGCTACTTGGAAGGCTGAGGCAGGAGAATCACTTGAACCTGGGAGGTAGAGGCGGTGAGCCGAGATCGTGCCATTGCACTCTAGCCTGGGCAACAAGAGCGAAACTCTGTCTCAAAAAAAAAAAAAAAAGTAGCCAGATGTGGTGGCTCACACCTGTAATCCTAGCACTTTGGGAGGCCAAGGCGGACAGATTACCTGAGGTCAGTTTGGTCAACATGGTGAAACCCCGTCTCTACGAAAAATACAAAAAATTAGCCGGGCATGGTGGTGGGCACCTGTAATCCCAACTACTTGGGAGGCTGAGGCAGGAGAATTGCTTGAACCCAGGAGGCGGAGGTTGCAGTGAGCTGAGATCGCACCATTGCACTCCAGCCTGGGCAACAGAGAGAGACTTTGTCTCAAATAATAATAATAATAATAATAATAATAATAATTTAAAAATGAAAATAACAAAGTAAAAAATATAAAAATACATATGAAAAATACATAGGGTTACAGAGGAAATCAATGATTGTGAAATATAGTTCTATCAAAATATTTTAAAAACAACTTTGTAATTTGGCAACATACATGCTTCTTTATTAAGGCATTAAATAGGGAGTTCTCGCAGTGGGTCTAAGCACTATCATAATGTTGAAGCAGTGGTGAGCATAAATTATGCTATTTTGAGAGATCTGCAACAGCGGTAATGTGATAGGAGGAAAGTATCTGTGATTAAATTGGTGACAGTCACAGGTTTTGCTAATACTAATGTGGTCTGTTGACAACATGCATAACTGGAAGGAAATGTCAAATGTCAGCGTGAGAACAAGAAAAGCTGTCATTTTTTTCTTGGCTGTCTCAGTTCTTGGGCTCCTTGAGGGGTCTTCCACTGACCTCAGGCCAAGAACCCCTGCCCTACACAGAGTTTTGTGGAAGACTACACCCATGAACTAGAAATTGCTGTTCTGAGAAGCGAGGGCTGTGTGGTCAGATCAGGGCGAGAAAGGCTGTAACCCTGGCTCCTGGGAGAGCCCCGTAACGCCTGCTGGTATTTGAAAGCCTTAGAGGAGGCTGACTGTGTAAAGAAGACGGATTCTGCTTTGTTTAACCCAGAGGTTCCCAAGTTTTTTTCTGACCACAGAACTTTTTTGTCTTGGAACCCATCTTAACAATCTCTCTTCTCGGGAATGAAAAGCCCAGTCTCTGTTGCGTTTGCCCAGGGTTCAGGGTAGGCCACTCCTCCTGGGCACTGCGTTCTCCACATCCCTCTAACGCACAGGCCACAAAGCCAGACCACAGACTCATGTGACTCGGCTCCTGTCGTGTTTCATAAAAATGAATGAATTCTCACACCTGTAATCCCAGCACTTTGGGAGGCCAAGGTGAGTGGATCACTTGAGGTCAGGAGTTCGGGACCAGCCTGGCCAACATGGCGAAATTCTGTCTCTACTAAAAATACAAAAATTAACTGGGTGTGGTGGTGCTTGCCTGTACTCCCAACTGCTCTGGAGGCTGAGGCAGGAGAATCACTTGAACCCGGGAGGCGGTGGTTTTGCACCAGCCTGGTCAGCAAGAGTGAAACTGCATCTCAAGAAAAAAAAAAAGAATTGCCCATATTTTTGAAAGTCAAGAGGCTGGGCATGGTGGGTGCCTGTACTCCCAGCATCATGGTGGGTACCTGTACTCCCAGCACTTTGGGAGGCCAAGGCAGGAAGATCACTTGAGCCCAGGAGTTCAAAACCAGCCTGGGCAACATAGTGAGACCAAATTTCTACCAAAAAAAAAAAAAGAAAAGAGAGAGCGAGAGAGACAGGCATGGTGGCATGTGCCTGTGGCCCCAACTACTTGGGTAGGCTGAGGTGGGAGGATCACTTGAGCCTGGGAGGTCGAGGCTGCAGTGAGCTATGATCACACCACTGTATTCTAGCCTGGGCAACAGAGCAAGAACCTGTCTCAAAAAAAAAAAAAAAAAAAAAAAAAAAAAAGAAAGAAAAAGTCAAGAGATTTCACAGGAAGATAACCTCAATTTCTAGCTCTTCCTGCAAAACTGGAAGGTCTGGCCACATGCAGCTGGAGCTATAGACGGTCCAGGTGCCAACAGGTCGGCCGTTTTCCACAGTCCCTACCACACCTTATTGTGTTCCATCTTATTTTATTAACTGATCTACAGAAGCTCCAGCATAGCTTGCAGTCACTCTTGTTTGTGTGTGTGCGCGTGTGTTTTATTTATTTATTTATTTATTTTGAGAGTTTGGCTCTTGTTGCCAGGCTGGAGTACAATGGCACGATCCTGGCTCACTGTAACCTCTGCCTCCCGGCTTCGAGCGATTCTCCTGCTTCAGCCTCCAGAGTAGCTGGGATTACAGGCGCGTGCCACCATGCCTGGCTAATTTTTGTATTTTTAGTAGAGACAGGGTTTCACCATGTTGGCCAGGATGGTCTTGAACTCCTGCCAGGTGATCCACCTGCCTCAGCCTCCTAAAGTGCTGTGATTACAGGTGTGAGCCACCTCGCCCAGCCTCAGTAACGATTGTTTTAAGGCTTTGATGGAGAATGATTGCAACAGCTTGGTGGGAAGTGGGTAGGGTATACGGGGGGTGGGGGACAGGGAGGGGTGAGTAGGAGGGTGGGAGGGTAGGTGTTGGCAGCACAGGCCTCCTTTGATGCAGGTGCCCACCTTGGGATGGGGAGAGGTGGACATCTGTGTGCCTGCCCTTCTCCCCTGCAGATGTTTATCATTGATAAGGTGGATGGGGACATCTGCCTCCTGAATGAGTTCTCCATCACCGGCTCCACTTACGCTCCAGAGGGAGAGGTGTAAGTCACCCAGGCAACTTCTCCCCAGCTCCTCACGCCCCTCCCCACGCCCCTCCCCACACCCCCTTTCTCCCTGGGACCCTCCATGTGGTTTTGCTTTCCTTTCACTCTCCCCTTCCTCCCTGACCTTGTTCTCTCCGGATATCCAAGTTGGCTCTCCCTACTGTCCTTCCTGACCCTCGGCTGCCTGCTCTTCCTGTGCCCTCTCTGCATCTCATTCCCTGTTCTTCTCCACTGTCTCTGTCCCTTCCTCCTCCGACCCTGCTGCCAGCTTGAAGAATGATAAGCCAGTCCGGCCAGGGCAGTATGACGGGCTGGTGGAGCTGGCCACCATCTGTGCCCTCTGCAATGACTCCTCCTTGGACTTCAACGAGGTAACCTCTCCTTCCCCTTCCAGTTGGCTCAGAGTCTGAGCCTCCTCTGAAGGCCAGGAGGAAAGGGTTGGAGGAAGGGGACCCAGTACACCTAGTCCTCTGCCAGCGTGCAAGGGAGGCAGTGGCTTGCTTCCTTCTTACACTAGGTGGAAGGTGGGTGTGACAGGTGGGAGCCTGGGGCACCTACTTCCTCTTCCTCCTCTGCCCATCTCAGGCCAAAGGTGTCTATGAGAAGGTTGGCGAGGCCACCGAGACAGCACTCACCACCCTGGTGGAGAAGATGAATGTATTCAACACAGATGTGAGAAGCCTCTCGAAGGTGGAGAGAGCCAACGCCTGCAACTCGGTGAGCCTGCAGAGCCCCTGCCACAGGGCCATCTCCACTCTATGCTGCACAGACCAGAGGAAGGCAGAGGCCCTGGTTGGACTGGGTAGAGCCTAGTGCCTGTGCTGGGACCCCACCCAGGCAGTGGACGGCCCCCCGCAGCTTCTCCGCAGGCTGATGTGGGTGGGACCCATTGTCCCTGGGGCCGCCTGGCAGCTATGCCCTTGATGGATCTATGATCACTTTTGCCTGCTGTGTCCTGAGTTGAAGTGGACAAAGCTGGACACGGAAACTACAAGGGACCCATCCAGGAGCAGCCCCAACTTCATCTGTTATCCCTTTGTTTCTAGAAGCACACTTGCTTTCAGCAGATCATGAGTCCTGACTTAGGATTTAGGAAATGTGGCTGCTGCACCTACAGGGAAAGCCTTTCCTTGCCCAGATGAACTCAGCCACTTCTGGGACTGTCACTCCCAGTTATTGCTATTGATACTTGCTGAACGTCTCCATTAAGCACCTCTCTCTGGTGAATTATATTCCCCACATTTCTCTCTTTCTCTCTTTTTTTGTATATACAAAATGCTCATTGCTACTTTATTTAATATAACAAAAAAGCAGGTGAGACACAGAGACTCACGCCTGTAGTTCCAGCGTTCTGGGAGGCTGAGGTGAGAGGATCACTTGACCCCAGGAGTTCAAGACCGGCCTAGGCAACACAGTGAGACCCCATCTCTACAAATAAAAAAAAAAAAAAAAAACGGCCAGGCGCGGTGGCTCACGCCTGTAATCCCAGCACTTTGGGAGGCCGAGGCGGGCAGATCACGAGGTCAGGAGATTGAGACCATCCTGGCTAACACGGTGAAACCCCGTGTCTACTAAAAATACAAAAATTATCTGGGCATGGTGTCAGGTGCCTGCAGTCCCAGCTACTCGGGAGGCTGAGGCAGGAGAATGGCGTGAACCCGGGAGGCGGAGCTTGCAGTGAGCTGAGATTGCACCCCTGCGCTCCAGCCTGGGCAACAGAGCGAGACTCCGTCTCAAAAAAAAAAAAGATAGAAAAATATTAGTTGGGTGTGGTGGTACAAAACTGTCCTCTAGCTACTAGGAAGGCTAAGGTGCGAGGACTGCTTGAGCCTAGGAGGTCAAGGCTATAGTGAGCAGTGATTGCACCACTGCACTGCAGCCTGGGCAACAGAGGGAGACCCTGTCTTAAAAATAAACAAACAAACTGAAAGCAACTTAAATACCTATCAATAGAGGATTAATTTTAAAAATTTATAAATTATAATGCAAACATAAATTTTTATTTATTTATTTTTGAGATGGGGTCTTGGCCTGTCGCCCAGGCTGGAGTGCAATGGCTATTCATAGGTGCGATCATAGCGCACTGTGGCCTTTAACTCCTGGCCTCAAGTGGTCCTCCTGCCTCAGCCTTTCAAGTAGATGAAGCTATAGGCATGCACCACTTCTCCTGGCTATTGATTTTCTGTTCCTTTTATTTTTGTTTTGTTTTTTGGAGAAGTATCCATGATACATTTGGTGAAAAAGGCTTTCATTCTTTTTGTTTGTCTGTTTTGAGGCAGTCTTGCTCTGTCACCCCATTCTGGAGTACAGTGGCACGATCTCAGCTCACCACAACCTCCGCCTCCCAGGTTCAAGCAATTTTCCCGCCTCAGCCTCCCTAGTAGCTGGAATTACAGATGCAAGCCACCACGCGCAGCTAACTTTTTGTATTTTAGTAGAGATGAGGTTATTTTTTTTGAGACAGAGTCTTTCTCCTTTGCCCAGGCCGAAGTGCAGTAGAGTGATCTCGGCTCACTGCAACCTCTGCCTCCCAGGTTCAAGCAATTCTCTTGCCTCAGCCTCCTGAGTAGCTAGAATTACAGGCATGCACCACCACACCCAATTAGTTTTTGTATTTTTAATAGAGATGGGGTTTCACCATGTTGGTCAGGCTGGTCTCGAACTCTTGACCTCGTGATCCTCCTGCCTCAGCCTCCCAAAGTGCTGGAATTACAGGCGTGAGCCACTGCACCCGGCCTTCATTTTTTTTTTTTTTTTTTTTTTTTTTTTTTTTGAGACAGAGTTTCGCTGTTGTTGCCCAGGCTGGAGTGCAATGGTGTGATCTCTGCTCACCGAAACCTCCACCTCCCAGGTTCAAGTGATTCTCCTGCCTCAGCCTCCCGAGTAGCTGTGATTACAGGCATGTGCCACCACGCCCAGCTAATTTTGTATTTTTAGTAGAGACGGGGGTTCTCCATGTTGGTCAGGTTGGTCTACTACTAAAAAATACAAAAATTAGCTGGACGTGGTGGCGTGTGCCTAAAATCCCAGCTACTCAGGGGGCTAAGGCAGGATTGCGCCACTGCACTCCAGCCTGAGCAACAGAGCAAGACTCCATCTCAATATAAATAAATAAAAATTAATTCAAATTAAATAATATACAGAGCGCCTCCAATGCTCCACAGCAATTGCTCAGTTGTACCAATTGTACAGTGCAGATCACAGAACATTTCTATCATTACTGAAAGTTATAGGGCCAGGTGTGGTGGTTCATGCCTGTAATCCCAATGCTTTGGGAGGCCAAGGCAAGAGGATTGCTTGAGGCCAGGAGTGAAACCAGGCTGGACAACATAGGGAGACTCTATCTTTAAAACACTTTTTTAAAATTAGCCTGGAGTGGTGGCATACACCTGTGGTCCCAGCTACTCAGCTGGTTGGGAGGCTGAGGCAGGAGGATTGCCAGAGCCAAGGCTGCAGTGGGCCATGATCACGTCACTGTACTTCAGCCTGGGAGACAGCGCAAGACCCTGTCTCTAAGGAAAAAATAAGTAAATAAAAATAAACAAACAATGAAAGTTTTTTTTCTTTTATTTGAGACGGAGTCTTGCTTTGTCACACAGGCTGGAGTGCAATGGCGCGACCTTGGCTTACTGAAACCTGTGCCCGGCTAATTTTTGTATTTTTAGTAGAGACGGGGTTTCACCATGTTGGCCAGGCTGGTCTCGAACTCCTGACCTCAAATGATTCACCCACCTCAGCCTCCCAAAGTGCTGGGATTACAGGCATGAGCTACCGCGCCTGGCCGATAATGAAAGTTCTATGGGACAGTGCCACAATAGGCCATCCTGTTTCTCCTGTGCTTTAACCTGGGACCCTGAAGCACCATGGCAACACTAGCCTTGGGATTTTCTCCTTTTGTGCTGTAGGGACCAGACTTAGCATTCGTCTCAGCCTTAGCTTGGGGTCTGCTCTGACCTCCAGATTCTTTTTGACCATTTTTAAGAGACCTGGTCTCCCCTCCCTGTCTCCTCTCTAGGTGATCCGCCAGCTAATGAAGAAGGAATTCACCCTGGAGTTCTCCCGAGACAGGAAGTCCATGTCTGTCTATTGCTCCCCAGCCAAATCTTCCCGGGCTGCTGTGGGCAACAAGATGTTTGTCAAGGTCAGAAATTAGAATGCGCCTCAGCCCCCTCTTCTTCCTACTCCTGGCCCCTGTCACTGTGCCCTGGAAGGAAAGTGGTGGTCTCTGAATGCTGTTCTGGTCTCCTAGGGTGCCCCCGAGGGCGTCATCGACCGCTGTAACTATGTGCGAGTTGGCACCACTCGGGTGCCACTGACGGGGCCAGTGAAGGAGAAGATCATGGCAGTGATCAAGGAGTGGGGCACTGGCCGGGACACCCTGCGCTGCTTGGCCCTGGCCACAAGGGACACCCCCCCGAAGCGAGAGGAAATGATCCTGGATGACTCTGCCAGGTTCTTAGAATATGAGGTAAGCAGCTGGGAGCCTCCCACTCTCATGAAGCTGGTAAAGGGCCGGGTCCCAGCCGTCCACTCACAGCTCCACCACCCGGATTATTTCCTACCTTGTCAGTCAAGTCGATGGCTCCTTAGTACAGGCCATGGAATCACAGGACACTAGAGTTTCAAAGAACCTTGGAAGGCCCAGGTGCAATGGCTCACGCCTATAATCTCAGCACTTTGGGAAGCTGAGGTGGGAACGACACTTGAGCCTAGGAGTTCAAGACCAGCCTGGGCAATGAAGTGAGACTCCATCTCTATAAAAAAAACAATTTTTTTTAAAATTAGCTGGTTAAATTCATGGGGGTCTGAGTAAAAAGTAAAATACATTTTTTAAAATGTTAAAAGAAAAGAGATGAACTGGACATGGTGACACACACCTGTAGTCCCAGCTACTGGGGAGCCTGAGGTGGGAGGATCACTTGAGCCCAGGAGTTGGAGGCTGCAGTGAGCCATGATTACACCACTGCACTCCAGCCTGCATGACAAACAAGGCCCTGTCTCTAAAAACAAAATACAAAAACACACACACACACACAAAAAGAAAGAATGAACGAATGAACCTTGGGAATCGTCTAGCCCAGTGTTACTCTAATTGTGATCTGTGCTCGGCGGTGACAAGGTGAGCCACTGGAACCAGAACTTGAGCCAATGCCACTGAGCACATAGGGGGTTCAGCTGTTGTGTTTTCTGTAGCGAGACTGTCTTGAGGCAATTGATCTGTGTTCTGGCAAAGACTCCTTACTTGTACTGGACCAGCACCCAGAACAGCACCAGTCCCTCCTTTCATTTTATACAGGGGATTTCTTTTTTTTTTTTTTTTGAGACAGAGTCTCGCTTTGTCACCCAGGCTGGAGTGCAGTGGCGCGATCTCGGCTCACTGCAAGCTCGGCCTCCCGGGTTCACGCCATTCTCCTGCCTCAGCCTCCTGAGTAGTTGGGACTACAGGCGCCCGCCACCGCGCCCGGCTAATTTTTTGTATTTTTAGTAGAGACAGGGTTTCACCGTGGTCTCGATCTCCTGACCTTGTGATCCGCCCGCCTCGGCCTCCCAAAGTGCTGGAATTACAGGCGTGAGCCACCGCGCCCGGCCGGATTTGTGGGTCACAGAGTGACACTGCCAAAAGCAGAAAGTAGTACTTCACTTCCAGTTCACATTCTTTCTATGAAAGACACATTTTGGCTGGGTGTGGTGGCTCACGTCTGTAATCCCAGCATTTTGGGAGGCCAAGACAGGCAGATCAAAAGGTCAGGAGTTTGAGACCAGCCTGGCCAATATGGTGAAACTCCGTCTCTACTAAAAATACAAAAATTAGCCAGGCGTGGTGGTGGGCACCTGTAATCCCCGCTACTCCAGAGGCTGAGGCAGGAGAATCGCTTGAACCCAGGAGGCAGAGGTTGCAGTGTGCAGAGATCACACCACTGCACTCCAGCCTGGGCAACAGAGCGAGACTCCATCCTGAAAAAAAAAGACACAATTTAGGGGCCACGTATCAGGGCTCACACCTATAATGCCAGCACTTTGGGAGGCCAAGGCCAGCAGATCACTTGAGGTCAGGAGTTTGAGACCAACCTGGCCAACATGGTAAAACCAGGTCTCTACTATAAAATAAAAAAATTAGCCAGGCATGGTGGTGCGCACTTGTAATCCCAGCTACTCAGGAGGCTGAGGCAGAGAATCGCTTGAACTCGGGAGGCAGAGGTTGCAGTGAGCTGAGATCATGCCATTGCCATTGCACTCCAGCCTGGGTGACAGAACAAGAGTCCATCTCAAAAACCAAAAAAGAAAAAAAGGAAAGAGACACAATTTGGGCTGGGCATGGTAGCTTATGCCTGTAATCCCAGTACACTGGGAGGCTGGGGCCAGAGGATGTATTGCGCCCAGGAGTTTGAGACCAGCCTGGGCAACATAGCAAGATCCTTTCTCTACTAAAAAAAAAAATTAGCTGGACACGGTGGTGCATGCCTGTAGTTCCAGCTACTTGGGAGGGTGAGGTAGGAGGATCGCTTGAGCCCAGTAGATTGAGGCTGCGGTGAGCTATGATCACTCTGTTGCACCACTGCACTCCAGTCTGAGACAGAGCAATACCCTGTCTCTTAAAAAAAAAAAAAAAAAAGGTATGATCTGGACCCATGATGGGCCTGGCACCATCAGCACCTGCAGGTGCTTAGATGAATGAGACATTTCCTGCCTCTGAGCTTCCAAGGCCCCACTGAGGTCTGACACCAGGCCCTGAGGCTGCAAGTCTAGGGTTCAGTCTTCCCGCCCCCCACCACCACTTCCTGACCTTTCACCCCATCCCCACCCCCTACCAGCTTCCTCTAGGGGAGTTTTCCAGATCCCCATCTGACTGGTGGCTCTCTGCTGTATCTCCCCAGACGGACCTGACATTCGTGGGTGTGGTGGGCATGCTGGACCCTCCACGCAAGGAGGTCATGGGCTCCATCCAGCTGTGCCGTGACGCTGGGATCCGGGTGATCATGATCACTGGGGACAACAAGGGCACAGCCATTGCCATCTGCCGGCGAATTGGCATCTTTGGGGAGAACGAGGAGGTGGCCGATCGTGCCTACACGGGCCGAGAGTTCGATGACCTGCCTCTGCCTGAACAGCGGGAAGCCTGCCGACGTGCCTGCTGCTTCGCCCGCGTGGAGCCCTCGCACAAGTCCAAGATTGTGGAGTACCTGCAGTCCTTCGATGAGATCACAGCCATGGTGAGAGGCCCCAGGCGGCTGGGCCTTAGTGTTCATGGAGATGACCAGATGACTGTGCTGGGGAGAATGGGGCCCAGGGCAGGAGGGCCCTGGTAAGATGCAAGAAGGGTGGGGATTCAGATCCTGAAGGAAGAGTCTAAAGGAGGATATGTGGGCTGGGCCTGTAATCCTAGCACTTTGGGAGGCTGAGGTGGGCAGATCACTTGAGGTCAGGAGTTCGAGACCAGCCTGGGCAACATAGCAAGCCCTCATCTCTACTAAAACAAATTTTTAAAAATAAATTTAGCCTCGGGCCGGGCGCGGTGGCTCACGCCTGTAATCCCAGCACTTTGGGAGGCCGAGGCGGGCGGATCACAAGGTCAGGAGATCGAGACCACGGTGAAACCCCGTTTCTACTAAAAATACAAAAGAAATTAGCCGGGCGCGGTGGCGGGCGCCTGTAGTCCCAGCTACTCAGGAGGCTGAGGCAGGAGAATGGCGTGAACCCGGGAGGCGGAGCTTGCAGTGAGCCGAGATTGCGCCACTGCACTCCAGCCTGGGCGACAGAGCAAGACTCTGTCTCAAAAAAAAAAAAAATAATAATAAATTTAGCCTCACAGTGGCACATGTTTGTGGTCCTAGCTACTTGGGAGCCTGAGGTGGAGGATCACTTGAGCACTGTAGTTTGAGGGTGCAGTGAGCTATGACTGCACTACTGAACTTCATCCTAGGCAGCAGAGTGAGACCCTCTCTCAAAAAAAAAAAAAAAAAAAAATGAAGGCCGGGTGCAGTGGCTCACACCTGTAATCCCAGCACTTTGGGAGACCGAGGCAGGTGGATCATGAGATCAGGAGATCGAGACCATCCTGGCTAACACGGTGAAACCCTGTCTCTACTAAAAATACAAAAAATTAGCCAGGCGTGGTGGCGGGCGCCTGGAGTCCCAGCTATTGGGCAGGCTGAGGCAGGAGAATGGCATGAACCCAGGAGGCGGAGCTTGCAGTGAGCCAAGATTGCGCCACTGCACTCCAGCCTAGACATCAGAGCAAGACTCCGTCTCAAAAAAAAAAAAAAAAAAAAAAGCCAGGCACAGCGGCTTACGCCTGTAATCCCAGAACTTAAGGAGGCTGAGGCAGGCAGATCACCTGAGGTCAGGAGTTTGAGACCAGCCTGGCCCAACATGGCAAGACCCCATCTCTACCAAAAAATACAAAAATTGGCCGTGCATGGTAGCACATGTCTGTAGTCCAGTTACTCGGGAGGCTGAGACAAGAGAACTGCTTGAACCTGGGAGGCGTAGTTTGCAGTGAGCCGAGATTGTGCCACTCCATTCCAGCCTGGGCGACAGAGTGAGACTCAGTCTCAAGAAAAAAAAAAAAAGTATGCCAATTTTTGTTCTAAACTGAGCTTTTGGCCAGGTGTGGTGGCTCATGCCTATAATCCCAATACTTTGGGAGGTTGAGGCAGGAAGACTGCTTGAACCCAGGAGTTCGAGACCAGCCTGGGCAACACAGTGAGACCTCATCCCTAAAATAAAAACTTTTTTAAAAAGGAGGGATGTGGGAAGGTGCCCTAAGCCCACCTCCTCCTCCTCCCTCAGACAGGTGATGGCGTCAATGACGCCCCTGCCCTGAAGAAGGCCGAGATTGGCATTGCCATGGGATCTGGCACCGCTGTGGCCAAGACTGCCTCTGAGATGGTGCTGGCCGACGACAACTTCTCCACCATCGTAGCTGCTGTGGAGGAGGGCCGCGCCATCTATAACAACATGAAGCAGTTCATCCGCTACCTCATTTCCTCCAACGTGGGCGAGGTGGTCTGGTGAGCAGCTGGGTGGGCATCCAGGAGGAAGCCGGGGTCAGGGTGGGGTGGCTGCAAGTCTGGGAGGCAGGACAGAGATGTGACCACCTCCTTCCCACAGCATCTTCCTGACTGCTGCCCTGGGGCTGCCCGAGGCCCTGATCCCGGTGCAGCTGCTGTGGGTGAACTTGGTGACTGACGGGCTCCCAGCCACAGCCCTGGGCTTCAACCCACCAGACCTGGACATCATGGACCGCCCCCCCCGGAGCCCCAAGGAGCCTCTCATCAGTGGCTGGCTCTTCTTCCGCTACATGGCAATCGGGGGTGAGCTGGAGGGGTTCCTTGATCCTCCCCACCCCTTGGGACTAACCCCTTCTCTGGGACACCAGCTTCCCCACGCAGGTGCTGAGAGGGTCTTCTTCCTTGGCCAGCCTGTCCATGGCCACTTGAGGCCCTCAACCCTCGATGCCTCCCATCTCCCCAGCTCTAACCCCCAACTCCCCTCTCTCCACCACAGGCTATGTGGGTGCAGCCACCGTGGGAGCGGCTGCCTGGTGGTTCATGTACGCTGAGGACGGGCCTCATGTCAACTACAGCCAGCTGGTAGGGGGAGGCCACAGAGGAGGGGACCAGGAGGGTGCGGGGATGCAGGAGGGGACCAGGAGGGTGGCATGGAGGTGGCCCTGGACCTCGGTCTCCCATACCTTCCTTGCAGACTCACTTCATGCAGTGCACCGAGGACAATGCCCACTTCGAGGGCGTAGACTGTGAGGTCTTTGAGGCCTCCGAGCCCATGACCATGGCCCTGTCCGTGCTGGTGACCATTGAGATGTGCAACGCACTCAACAGGTGGGCCCTCCCCCGCTATGCCCGCCACCCTCCCCTGAGGCCACTGCCCATGTCCTCCACTGTGCCACCTGCCTCCTCCCTCCTCACTGCGCCTTCTCCCTCCCCTTTCTCTCTGCAGCCTGTCCGAGAACCAGTCCCTGCTGCGGATGCCACCCTGGGTGAACATCTGGCTGCTAGGCTCCATCTGCCTCTCCATGTCCCTGCACTTCCTCATCCTCTACATTGACCCCCTGCCGGTGAGGTTTCTTCCGCCCAGGGCCACCCCCCCCCAGCGCTGGGGAGCCCACGGCATGGCCACTCCCACCAGGGGTGCCAATGTGGGAGGCTGGTGGGAGTGGGCTGGGCAGTGCGGGTCTCTGGCTCTCTCCCCACCCGCTCTTGAGAGGGCGCCTGTCCCCTGCCCCAGATGATCTTCAAGCTCCAGGCCCTGGACCTCGCGCACTGGCTCATGGTCCTCAAGATCTCACTGCCGGTCATTGGGCTCGACGAAATCCTCAAGTTCATTGCTCGGAACTACCTAGAGGGTAAGGAGTGCCCTCTCTGTCCCCAAGCCCTGGCTCCACCACAGCCCCTTCTCTCTGATGCTGCCCCTGCCCCGCCCTGCCCCCTACTTTGCAGGTGGTAAGTTCCTCAGCCCTGGCAGGACCCGTGTCCGCCCGTTCCCCCTGCGCCTGCAGGGGCCATGTCTCCAGGGCAGCCCCACTGCCTCCTCAGCCCCCACAGCCCCCACACTGCCTCCCCGCCTTGATAACGGTGCCTCTTGTCCTCTCTGGCCATAGGATAACTGTTCCCCCTCCTCCATCTCTTTGAGCCCGTGTCACAGGTATCACCCCCTTCTTGCCCTCACCCCAGCTGCTGTGCCCCTGCCACCCGCGCCCCCTCAGCCCCTTGCGCATCGCATCCAAGGTCACTTGCGCTCGCAGCTCCACCTGGAGCCATTGCCGCTGCTGCTGCCGCGCTTCCAGTCGGGGTGGGCTCCTGGCCTCCCACTGGGCGTCAGTTCGGCTCCCAGGCCCTGGGCAGTGCCAGCCTCCGGACCCGTCTGCTGCGCTGCGTTGCGCTGGCTGTGTGCTGGGCTGTCTCTGCTGTGGGGCTGCAGTGGGGGGCGGGGTGTCTGGGGACGCAGGTGAGTAGAGGAGGAACTGGCGGGGTGGTAAGCTTCTGAGCCTCCAGGTAAGTATGTGCCTGGGAGATGCACCTGGGAGGGACCTCGCTGCCCTCCCGCCGCCTGCCTCATCTCTTCTCTTTCCCCTTCCAGATCCAGAAGATGAAAGAAGGAAGTGAACATCCTTTTGCCCTGTCCTCCCCACCCTGATAGTGACGCATCTTCAGGCACAGCTGTGGCACAGACCCCCGTCCTGTCCCCCACACCCCTGTCATGTGTCTGTTTATAAACATGACCCCTTCCCTTTCCTTCCCCCTCGGCCACCCACCTCCCTTTCAACCTTGTAAATCCCCTTTCCCAACCCTGAGGGGCTTGCAGGGACAAGGCGACCGACTGCGCTGAGCTGCTTATTTATTGAAAATAAATGACAGAAAAGTCTGGCCTTGCTTCTGTGCGCGCTTGGAGGCATGGGTCGCCGCTGTGGACAAGCGTCTTAGTGTCATGCAGACCAGAAGGCAGCTGCCTGTCCCAGGGCCAGGGCCCACCTCACTGCCTCTGATAGGGACTCCCAGCCCCCATGGCTCGGCTGTGCCCTGGGCAGGGGACGGGCTGGGGGCAGGGGAGGGCTGGAGCCCAGGAGGCAGCACAGCAGCCAGAAAGTCGCAGGCCTGAGCCTGCACCTTTGGTTCCAGGAGGGGCTTGGGCCCCTCACCCAGGTGTAATCCCTGAGAGCAGGAGGCCCAGCCACCCTGGGAGGAGGCGCTGGAGGGTAGGGCAGAGGTGGCCCCATCAGTCCCCTCAACCCCAGGCTCGGGGACGGTGGAGAAGCCACCGAAGACCCCAGAGCCAGGCCTCACGGTTCTGGAGTGGGGAAAGGCGTCTTTCCCAGGGCGGGGGTGGGGACACCCTGACCCCCTCAGGTGTCCTTGATGTCCCTGATGTCCGTGAGTGGCGCCTCATCCATGATGCTGCGCACCTGCTCCAGGGTCTCTGCCTGGCGGATCCGCTCCAGGCGCACCTGCGCGGTCAGACGAGGGGAGCAGAGGGCACTCGGTGGGGAAATGCAGC
The DNA here is from genome assembly GCF_003255815.1 of Theropithecus gelada. Taxonomy (NCBI): domain Eukaryota; kingdom Metazoa; phylum Chordata; class Mammalia; order Primates; family Cercopithecidae; genus Theropithecus; species Theropithecus gelada. The sequence goes on from NC_037688.1 coordinate 55,886,775, forward strand.
CTCTACCCCACCTGCTAGCCCCCAAGGGCAGGGCCTGCGACCAGTGGACCCAGTGGCCACCTCTGTGGGGCTGAGGCCACAAATGCCCTGAGCGTCCACCATGCCCTGTACTGAGGGCTTCAGGTGACTGACCAAGGTGCACACGAGAGTTTCAGGGTTTTTTGAGCAATAGCTCAGGACAGGACCATGCCAGCCCCAGGAGGAAGAAAGGACTCCCCTAACCAGGGGACTGTCCTTGCAAGACCCAGGAGAGGTCACCCGGAGTGGAGCCAGCCAGTCCGGCAGGGCTGGGACAGGCCGTACCTGGAGGGCCTGGGACAGTCGCACGAAGTCCCTCTGCACCTGCTCACTGGTCTCCAGCTCTGCCTGCAGCCGCAGCACCTTGGCCCTCTGTTCTGAGAGGTCTGGGAGCTGGGCCTGCGGGGACAGACACCACACTGAGCTCGGCCTGGCTCAGCCTGGGCCAGATGGGAGGGTGTGGGGCCCCAGCACGGGAGTTCCCAACACAGTAGCCCCTTCTACACCGCCCCTGACTCCAACCTCCTCTGTCTGGCTTGGCCAAGCCCAGCCGTTGCCCCAGGGCTTCCTCCCACCTGGCCTGAGGGAGACACAGAGGGCGGGAGGGGCAGGGGAGGGTCAGGGGAGGGTCCCTCTCCTCCCAGTCCCCCTGCCCTTCCCCTCACCTTGCTCTCTTCCTGCTGCACCCGCTCCATCTCCGTCCTCAGGCTGCACAGGGAGGCTGAGAAGTCAGGGCAGGGCGAGACGTCAGGGCCACGCCTTCTCCCTTTCCCCACCTAGCCCAGCCAGCGTGGGCGATCCCCAAGATCACCTCCAGCAGACACTCACCCTCCAGCACCTCTGTGGGAAGGAAAGAGAGAGAGGTCAAGGCCAGCGGTGCACCACCGCCTCTCCCCCACCGCCTCTCTCCCCTCCCCGCTGCTGCCAAGGAGTCCCGGTGGCTCCTTGCAGGGCCGACAGGGGCCCTGGGCCCGGGGTTGGGGGCTCGTGCCCCTCCCCTCACCTGTGTCCTCCCGCTGCACCCTCAGCTGCCCCTCCAGGCTGGCCCTGGCTGCCGTCTCCTCCTCCAGAGCCTCCCGCAGCGTCACAATCTCGATCCGCAGGCGCTCTGCCCCGTGTTCCTGGGCCTGCAGCCGGGCCCTCGCCTCCTGCCGCGTGCGGCGCAGCAGCTGCTGCAGCTCCTGGAAGGGACGGAGGAGTCACCTGCTGGGCCGGGGCAGGAGGGCAGCAGGGCAGGGGCCACCAGCCAGACGGGGATTGTGGGGAGGAACGAGGAAGGAAGGAAGGATGGAAGCAAATGGCTAAAGCAGGGAAGAGCCCAAAATGCCCATCGTTTGGGTGGCGGATAGACGCGCTCCGGTCCAGCGGAGGAAGCTCAGGACATACGGTCACGCCCCACACCATGGAGGGCGCTCAGGAAGAGTCCCAACCAGAAAGTTCAGCAGATTACCTATAGCAAGAGCCCCCTGCAGGGTGCGAGGGCTCACACCTGTAATCTCACTACTTTGGGAGGCCGAGGTGGGCGGATTACGTGAGGTCAGGAGTTCGAGACCAGCCTAAGCAATAAGATGAAATCCCGTCTCTACTAAAAATACAAAAATTAGGCCGGGCGCGGTGGCTCACGCCTGTAATCCCAGCACTTTGGGAAGCCAAGGCCGGCGGATCACAAGGTCAGGAGTTTGAGACCAGCCTGGCCAATATGGTGAAACTCTATTTCTACTAAAAATACAGAAAATAGCCGGGCGTGGTGGTGTGCGCCTGTAGTCCCAGCTACTCGGGAGGCTGAGGCAGAAGAATCACTTGAACCCAGGAGGCGGAGGCTGCAGTGAGTTCAGATCGTGCCACTGCACTCCAGCCTGGGCGACAGAACAAGACTCCATCTCAAACAGAAACAAAAACAGAAACAAACAACAACAACAACAAAAAAGCCAGCTGGTGGCCTGCGCCTGTAATCCCAGCTACTCAGGAGGCTGAGGCAGGAGAATCGCTTGAATCAAGGAGGTGGAGGTTACAGTGAGTCGAGCTGGCGCCACTAGACTCCAGCCTGGGCAACAGAGCGAGACTCTGTCTCTAAAAATAAAATAAAATAAACCCTTTCGTAAAACTCAAGAACAATGAAAGTTAAGCACCACACTGTACTGTAATGAAAACACCAAAGAAGACCGCGAGGGCAAAGCAGAGTCAAGGAATGGGGAGGAGGTGCCCGGAAGCGGACGGATCTCAGGGTGGGGAGGGCACCTCAGGGATCTTTTTTATTGTTTTTTGTCTTTTGCTTTTTTTTTTGAGACAGGGTCTCACTCTGTGGCTCAGGCTGGAGTGCAGTGACACGATCACAGCTCACTGTAGCCTCAACCTCCTAGGCTCAAGCGTTCCGCCTCAGACACTTGAGTTGCTGGGACTACAGGTGGAGGCCACCACACCCGGCTAATTTTTGTATTTTTTGTAGAGACAGGGTCTCAACTATGTTGCCCAGGCTGATCTTGAACTCCTGGGCTCGAGTGATCCTCCTGTCTCAGGCTCCTAAGTAGCTGGGACTATGGGCACAAGCCACCAAGCCCAGCTAGTATTTTTATTTTAGTTTTTTATAGAGACAGGATCTTGCTTTGTTGCCCAGGTTGGTCTTGAACTCCTGGGCTCAAATGATCCTCCTGCCTCAGCCTCCCAAACTGCTGCGATCATAGGTGTGAGCCACTGTACCCAGCCACCAGGTGATCTGTCTATTTCTAATCAATTTATTAATAAGCCATATTATTATTTTGAGATGGAGCCTTGCTCTGTCGCCCAGGCTGGAGTGCAGTGGTGTGATCTTGGCTCACTGCAACTTCCACCTCCCAGGTTCAAGTGATTCTTCTGCCTTAGCCTCCCGAGTAGCTGGGATTATGGGCATGAGCCACCACGCCCAACTAATTTTTTTTTTTTTTTTTAAGACAGAGTTTCGCTTTTATCGCCCAGGCTGGAGTGCAATGGCGCAATCTCAGCTCACCACAACCTCCGCCTTCTGGGTTCAATCGATTCTCTAGCCCCAGCCTCCTGAGTAGCTGGGATTACAGGTGCCCGCCACCACACCAGGCTAATTTTTGTATTTTTAGTAGAGATGGGGTTTCAACATGTTGGGCAGGCTGGTCTCTAACTCCTGACCTCAGGTGATCCACCCACCTTGGCCTCCCAAAGTGCTGGGATTACAGGCGTGAGCCACCGCACCCAGCTCCGACTAATTTTTTTTGTATTTTTAGTAGAGATGGGGTTTCACCATGTTGGCCAGGCTGGTCTCAAATTCCTGACCTCAAGTGATTCGCCCGCCTCAGCCTCCCAAAGTGCTAGGATTACAAGTGTGAGCCATCATGACTGGCTAATAAGCCATATTATAAAGAAATTAAGTTGACAAAGGCCAGGCATAGATCCATGATGGCAGCTTGCTATGAACCAAAGATTATGATGAATTCAATCTTGTGGCTCACGTGTCACTTAAAAATAGCAAACCAACCAAATGAGTGCTTCCTTCCTGCCAAGCATTCCGTTAACTCATTTTCTTTTGATGCCAGTGCTGGAAAGGGTGTATGGTTCCATTTCTCAGATGAGGAAACTGAGCCTTAGAGAAGGCAAATGAGTTGGCCAAGCAAATATACAGCACCCTGGCTGGTCCCGACCAATGCTCTGCTCTGCCTGGGGAGGAGGGGCCCTCACGGTGGCTCCAGGCTCTCAGTGCCCACACTCGGCTTACTGGCACAGAGCTGGGCAGTGATTCCTCCTCGCCCTGCTCCTGCTGCAGGCCCTGGGGGGCTGAGGATGGCAGCTGCTCGGCCCGGAGCCCTTGGTTTTCCTCATTCAACCGCTTTACCTCGTGGTGCAGGCACTTGTGGGTGGTGACCAGCTCCGCCTGTGGATGGACAGTTAGTACAAGGTAATGAAGAGGACAGGCGTCTCCAGGCCCTAGGAGGCCAAACCTCCTTGAACCCTCCTCCCAGGCTGACAGCAAGAGAGCCCACGCCCCCTCTGCTCCTGAGCAAGGAAGGATCACTTTTTGCTACCAAGCTCTTTAGACACCCCGTCCCTGCTAACACGCAGGTTACAGGCTGCTGCCAGGGCCCAAGCTGGGTATTTTATTTGGTCCATACACACACACACACACACACACACACACACACATACACACACACACATATATATACACACATTTATTTAAATATATATAAATTTAAATTTAAAAAACATATGTTTTTTTGAGACAGAGTCTCCCTCTGTCACCCAGGCTGGAGTGCAATGGCGTGATCTCAGCTCACTGCAACCTCCGCCTCCCAGGTTCAAGCGATTCTCCTGCCTCAGCCTCCCAAGTAGCTGGAATTACAGGCGCCCACCATCATGCCTGGCTAATATTTGTACTTTTAGTCAAGACAGGGTTTCACCATGTTGGTCAGGCTGGTCTCAAACTCTTGACCTCAGATGATCCACCTGCCTCGGCCTCCCAAAGTGCTGGGGTTACAGGTGTGAGCCACTGTGTCTGGCCCATATATATTTTTTAAACCCTAAAGTAGTTGCCAACTCTAAAAATTGAGAGACAAGCCAGGTGTGGTGCTACACACCTATAATCCTGGCTACGGGGGAGGTCAAGGTGGGAGGGTCACTTGAGGCCAGGAGTTTGAGACCAGCCTGGGCAACATAGTGAGACCCCAACTCTACAAAAAAATTTATAAATTAGCTGGGCATGGTGGTGTAAGCCTGTAGTCCCAGCTGTTCAGGAGACTGAGGCTGCAGGATTGGTTGAGCCCAGCAAGTTGAGGCTTCAGTGAGCTATGATTGCACCACTGCACTCAAGCCTGGGTGCTGAGCAACAACACACCATCTCTTAAAAAAAAATAGCAGACAATACACAAATATTCATATTTTTGGTTTCTCTTGAAAAATCAGAAAATCTGGCAGCAGTGAACCTGTGTTCTTTTTTTTTTTTTTTTTTTTTTTGAGAAGGGGGTCCCCCTTTTCCCCCCCGGGGGGGGGG
>NC_037688.1:55892109-55913794 GCF_003255815.1 Theropithecus gelada
TTTTTTTTGAGACGGAGTCTCGCTCTGTCGCCCAGGCTGGAGTGCAGTGGCGCGATCTCGGCTCACTGCAAGCTCCGCCTCCCGGGTTCCCGCCATTCTCCTGCCTCAGCCTCCCGAGTAGCTGGGACTACAGGCGCCCACAACCGCGCCCGGCTAATTTTTTGTATTTTTAGTAGAGACGGGGTTTCACCGTGGTCTCGATCTCGTGAGCTTGTGATCCGCCCGCCTCGGCCTCTCAAAGTGCTGGGATTACAGGCGTGAGCCACCGCGCCCGGCCGAACCTGTGTTCTTAGGTGGCCACGGTCAGCAGAGCCCAGAGGCAGGAGCACCTTGCAGGAACCTCTGGTTCCAGGCTGCCTACTGCCCTCCTGCCCTACACCTGGCCCTGTTCAATCACGTATGTCTCCTCCCTAGTCTTGGTCAGCATCTGATTTGCTTTTTTTTTTTTTTCTTTGAGACAGAGTTTTGCTCTTTCACCCAGGCTGAAGTGCAATGGTGTGATCTTGGCTCACTACAACCTCTGTCCCCAGGTTCAAGCGATTCTCCTGCCTCAGTCTCCTGAGTAGCTGGGATTGCAGGTGCCCGCCACGATGCCTGGCTAATTTTTGTATTCTTAGTAGAGATGGGGTTTTGCTGTGTTGGCCAGGCTCGAACTCCTGACCTCAGGTGATCCAACTGCCTAGGCTTCGCAAAGTGCTAGGATTACAGGTATGAGTCACCTTGCCCAGCCAGATTTGCTTTTAATCCTCATGACTCTGCAAACTAGGCCCCATTATGTCAGTTTTATAGATGGTGAGACAGAGGCTGGGAGTCTGGGATTAGCTCAAGATCAAACAGCTCTGTGTGGCTGCAAAGGCCCTGTTCTGGCCACGGCACCAGCTGCCCCAAAACCCTCTTACCTACCTGGCACCAGTTCCGGGGTGCGGCCTGAGCAGCTGGAGACAGGACAGGTGCCTTGACTTCCCACGTGCCCCCTTCCACCACACGCAACTGATTCCTGCTGGACTCCTCACCCTCCTTCCCCGGGGCTCGCAGGTACTCACCATCTGCAGCTGTACCCGCTCCTGGGCCTGGCTCACAGTCCCCTGCAGGGTCTGCAGCAGCTGCTCTGAGTTCTGGACCTGGGCCAGGAGCACCTGCATCTGGGTTGGAGGGAGGGTGAAAGTGAGGGCAGGGGGATGTCAGGGGGCAGAAGGCAACCAGAGGCCTGGCTGGGGCTGCAGCGGCAGGGACCCACCTGCTTGGCACAGTCCTCGTTGCTCCGTCTCAGGCCCTCTTGGAGCTCATCCCGCTCACGGCTGACGCTCTCCAGGTCCTTCTGCAGCTGTCGGCCCTGCCACAGACCCTGCCTTCAGCCTGCATCTCCTGGGAACTTAGGACCCCCTCACCACACTTCTCGTGGCCCACCTCTGCAGGGAGGTGCTCTCATCCACACAGTCCATTGAGTTACAGGCCCAGCCATCCATTCTCTTCCCTTCACTCCCCACCCATCAGCAGGCCCTGCTGGGTCCATCTCCAAAGTGGATTCCACAGTGCCAGGTGCAGTGGCTCATGCCTGTAATCCCAGCACTTTGGGAGGCTGAGGCGGGCGGATCATTTGAGGTAAGGAGTTCAAAACCAGCCGGGCCAACATGGTGAAACTCCATCTCTAATAAAAATACAAAAAGTTAGCTGGGTGTGGTGGTGGGACACCTGTAATCTCAGCTACTTGGAAAGCAGAAGTTGCAGGGAGCCAAGGTCGCACCACTGCACTCCAGCCTGGGTGACAGAGTGAAACTCCATCTCAAAAAAAAAAGAACAGGGCCGGGCACGGTGGCTCATATCTATAATCCCATCACTTTGGGAGGCCGAGGTGGGCGGATCACGAGGTCAGGAGATCAAGACCATCCTGGCTAACACGGTGAAATCCTGTCTCTACTAAAAATACAAAAAAATTAGCCAGGCATGGTGGCAGGCACCTGTAGTCCCAGCCACTCGGGAGGCTGAGGCAGGAGAATGGCGTGAACCCGGGAGGCAGAGCTTGCAGTAAGCCGAGATCGTGCCATTGCACTCCAGCCTGGGCGACAGAGCGAGACTCCATCTAAAAAAAAAAAGTGGATTCCACATCCACCCATTTCTTCCTGTCTCTGTGGCCATCCCCTGGTCCAAGGTATCACATTCCCATACACCACAGTCCCAGCCTCTCAGCTTCTCCTGTGGCCCCTACCCCAACACACGCCCAAGTAAGCTTTTTTTTTTTTTTTTTTTTTTTGAGATGGGGTCTCACTCTGTGACCCAGGCTGGAGTGCAGTGGTGCACGATCTCGGCTCACTGCAGCCTCGACCACCTGGGCTCAAGCAAGCCTCTCACCTCAGCCTCCCAGAGTAGCCTGGATCATAGGCATGTGCCACCGCACCCAGCTACTTTTTTGTATTTTTTTGTAGGACAGGGTTTCATCATGTTGCCCAGGCTGATCTCAAACTCCTGGGTTCCAGCATTCCGCCCACCTCAGCGTCCCAAAGTGCTGAGATTACACACGTGAGCCACTGCACCCGGCCCCAAGTGAGCTTTTGAAAGCCTGGAGCTGGGAGGCTTCTCCCTTGCTTAAAATTAACCCTGCAGGTGCTTCCCAGATCTCCTAAGATGCACAATGCACAACCGGCCCCCAAGGCTGGACTCATGTGGTCCTGCCTTTCTTTCTGATCTCCTCTTCTCTCCTCCCCGGTGGCCTTCCTGTTCCTCAGACCCACTGTGGTCTCTCCATCCTCAGGGCCTTTGAACTCACAGGTCCTTGTGCCCTGGTCTTTTTTTTTTTTTTTTTTGCGACGGAGTTTCACTCTTGTCCTCTTGTTGCCCAGGCTGGAGTGCAATGGCGCGATCTCGGCTGACTGCAACTTCCACCTCCTGGGTTCAAGTGATTCTCCCGCCTCAGCCTCCCAAGTAGCTGGGATTACAGGCATGCGCCACCACGCCTGTCTCCATGTTGGTCAGGCTGGTCTTGAACTCTCAACCTCAGGTGATCTGCCCGCCTCGGCCTCCCAAAGTGCTGGGATTACAAGAGTGAGCCACCATGCCCAGCCTGCCCTTTAAGAGCTCCTCCTCCCACCATCTGGGTCTCAGCTCCAGCCTGAACCCAGGTCAGTCTCCCTCACTGCCAGTCTCTATCCCATAACCCTGTTTAGTTTTTTTTCTGGGCATCTCCCTGGTGACAATGTCTTCCCCATGTATCCATGTGTATTTTTGTTAAAAGCACCTTTACTGAGTTATAAGTTCTTTACCATATAATTTACCCATGTGAAATGTACAATTCATTTTTTTGCATCACATTACTATTATTATTATTATTATATTTCGAGACAGAGTTTCACTCTTGTTGCCCAGGATGGAGTGCAATGGCAGGATCTCGGCTCCCTACAACCTCCGCCTCCCCAGTTCAAGCAATTCTCCTGCCTCAGCCTCACGAGTAACTGGGATTATGGGCATGCACCACCACACCCAGCTAATTTTTATATTTTTAGTAGAGATGAGGTTTCACCATGTTGTCCAGGCTGGTCTCGAACTCCTGACCTCAGATGATCCACCCACCTCGGCCTCCCAAAGTGCTGGGATTACAGACATGAGCCACCACGCCTGGCCTTTTTTCTTTTTTTTTTTTTTTTTGAGACAGGTTCCCACTCTGTGACCCAGGATGGAGTGCGGTGGCATGATCTTGGTTCACTGCAGCCTCAATCTCCTGGGCTCAAGCGATCCTCCTGCCTCAGCCTCCCAAGTAGCTGGGACTACAGGTGCACGCTTGGCTTTTTTTTTTTTTTTTTTTTTAAATTTTTGTAAAGAGACAGGGTTTCACTATGTTGCCCAGACTGGCTTTGAACTCCTAGCCACAAACAATCTTCCCACTCAGCTTCCGAGTGGCTGGGATGGCAGGTGTGAGCCACCGCACCTGGCCCCTGTGCATGTTTACATCTGCCTGCCTTCACTAGGAGGGGGGCCTCTCTTCTCTGTGGAAGCTCTGGCTCTAGCTCTGTCTGAACACAGGTGGTGCAGGGGAAGCATCCAGCAGAGAGGGGGATGGCGCACCCCGCCACCCTGCCCACAACACTCACCTCCATCTGCAGCTGCTCCCACTGGGTGTCTGGGACAAGCTGGTAGCCAGGAGGGGGCAGGTAGATGCCCTCGGGAACCAGGGTGCCCGTAGACACCAGCGAGGCCGTCTCTTCCTGTTCAGGGCTCAGGCCCTGGCGGCTGCGGGGCAGGGAGGAGCTGCTGCCGACCCCACCGCCAAGAGAGAAGGAGGAGATGGAGGCGCTGTCATCGCAGTTGTGAGCGAAGGCCTCAGCTGCCGGACCCCCATCTCCGCTCAGCTCCTCCAGAGGCTCCAGCGGGGGCGATGGGTCCCGGGACAGGGGCAGCAACTCCGTGGAGTCGTGCAGGGAAGGGGCATGCCGGGGACGTCTCTAGGGAAGGGGGCAGGGAAGAGGCTGGGGGGCCAGGGTCCTCTGGCACCCCTCCTTCCCCAGCGCCCCCTGGCCGCGCCCTCACCTGGATCTCCTGTATCAGCTCCTCGGCCCTCAGCAGCTTCGCCTTCAGCTCCTCGATCTCCTTCTCCATGGGCAGAACGATCTCCCGCAGCTTCTCCGAGTCCTCGTGGGCCTGGAGGGAGTGGCGTTTGGCAGCAGTAGTTCCCCCCTCCCGAGTGCTGAAGCCCCAGGTCTGTTCAGAGCTTCCTCTGCAAGCACATCAGCTCTCCTAATCCTCCCTAGAAGGTGCTGTCTACCCTCATTCCAGAGATAAGAACACAGAGGCTCTAGAAGCTTCCACGACTTGCCCCAGGGCATAAGGGCAAGGATGAAGGTCACGACTTCTTCCTGTGGCCCTGTCATTCACCATATCTTCCTTCCCCAATATCCATTTTTTCCTTTTGTCATAGAACTTTACCTTTTTTTTTTTTTTTTTGAGATGGAGTCTTGCTCTATCACCCAGGCTGGACTGCAGTGGCACGATCTTGGCTCACTGCTACCTCCACCTCCTGGGTTCAAGCCATTCTCCTGCCTCAGCCTCCCCAGTAGCTGGGATTACAGGCACGCATCACCATGCCCAGCTAATTTTTGTATTTTTAGTAGAGACGTGGTTTCACCATGTTGGCCAGGCTGGTGTCGAACTCCTGACCTCGTGATCTGCCCGCCTCGGCCTCCCAAAGTGCTGGGATTACAGGCTTGAGCCACCGCACCCGGCTTTTTAAAAAATTTTTTTTAAAGAGATGAGCTCTCTTTCCGTTCCCCAGGCTGGAGTGCAGTGGTGCAATCGCGTCCCACTGTAGCCCTCCATCTCCAGGACTCAAGCCATCCTCCTGCCTCAGCCTCCTGAGTAGCTGGGACCACAGGCATGTGCACCAATGGGCTAATTTTTATATTTTTTGTAGAGACAGGATATTGCTATGTTGTCCAGACTGGTTTTGAATTCCTGGACTCAAGTGATCCTCGCACCTCAGCCTCCCAAGGTGCTGGCATTACAGGTGTAATTCCCAGCATCTGGGTTGGGATTACACCAATGCCCAGCGCACCTCACATTGTTAGTTGGGCATGTGGCCTAAATCCTAGAATACCATCCACATTTACCTGCTTCCTTGCAACTAAACAGATCATCTGGCTAAGTTCCAGCTACTGAGATAGAAACAGATGAGCCAAGGGGACCTTCCAGGACAACTCTTTATTTTATATGTATTATTATTACATTTTATTTTAGATGGAGTCTCACTTTGTTGCCCAGGCTAAAGAGGACTGGCATGATCTCGGCTCATTGCAACCTCCGCCTTCCAGGTTCAAGCAATTCTCTTGCCTCAGCCTCATGAGTAACTGGGATTACAGGCACCCCGCCACCACGCTCGGCTAATTTTTGTATTTTTAGTAGAGATGGGGTTTCACCATTTTGGCCAGGCTGGTCTCGAACTCCTGAGACCACCCACCTTGGCCTCCCAAAGTGCTGGGATTACAGGTGTGAGCCACCGTGCCTGGCCCAGGACAACTTTTATTTATTTTGATAAGAAGTTTCATTCTTAGGCCGAGGTGGGCGGATCACAAGGTCAGGAGATCGAGACCACGGTGAAACCCCATCTCTACTAAAAATACAAAAAATCAGCCAGGCGCTGTGGTGGGCGCCTGTAGTCCCAGCTACTCAGGAGGCTGAGGCAGGAGAATGGCGTGAACCCGGGAGGCAGAGCTTGCAGTGAGCCAAGATCACGCCACTGCACTTCAGCCTGGGGGACAGAGCGAGACTCTGTCTCAAAAAAAAAAAAAAAAAAAAAAGTTTCACTCTTGTTGCCCAAGCTGGAGTGCAATGGCACTGTCTCCTCTCACTGCTACCTCTGCCTCCCAGGTCCAAGCAATTCTCCTGCCTCAGCCTCCCAAGTAGCTAGAATTACAGGTGCATGCCACCACGCCCAGCTAATATTTTTGTATTTTTAGTAGAAGGGGGTTTAACCATGTTGGCCAGGCTGGTCTCGAACTCCTGAGACCACCCACCTCAGCCTCAAATGATCTCCTCGCCTCAGCCTCCCAAAGTGCTAGGATTACAGGTGTGAGCCACCGTGCCTGGCCTAGGACAACTCTTTAAAGGAAGAGGGTGTGCCTTTCTTTATTCCTCCTTCTCCTCCTTTTTGCTGGCTGGAATGTGGACATGATGGCTGGCACTCAAGCAGTCATTTTGGACCATGAGGCAATATATTACCTATGGCAAAACAGCAATATAGATGGAGCCTGCTTGACAACTTGTCGAGCTGCTTTACCAGTCCTGAAATGTCTACCTCTGAACTTGAAGGAAAAAACAAATTTCTGAGCCAGGTGCAATGGCTCACGCCTGTAATCCCAGCACTTTGGGAGGCCAAGGCGGACGGATCACTGTTAGGAGTTTGAAACCAGCCTGGCCAACACGGCAAAACTCTGTGTGTACTAAAAATACAAAATTAGCCGGGCGTGGCAGTGGGCACCTGTAATCCCAGCTACTCAGGGAGACTGAGGCACGAGAATAGCTTGAACACGGGAGGTGGAGGTTGCAGTGAGCCGAGATCGCACCACAGAACTCCAGCCTGGGTGACAGAGTGAGACTCCGTCTCTGAAAGAAAAAAAGAAAATTTCTGGCCAAGTGCAGTGGCTCATGCCTGTAAGCCCAGCACTTTGGGAGGCCAAGGTGGGCAGATCACAAGGTCAGGAGTTCGACACCAGCCTGGCCAACATGGTGAAACCCCGTCTCTACTAAAAATACAAAAATTAGCTGGGTGTGGTGGTGCGCGCCTGTAATCCCAGCTACTTGGGAGGCTGAGGCAGGAGAACTGCTTGAACCGGGACCTGGGATGCGGAGGTTTCAATGAGCTGAGATGGTGCCATTGCACTACAGCCTGGCGGCAGAGCAAGACTCTGTCTCAAAAAAAAAAAAGATGTCGCATTTAAGCCACTGTTAATTTGGGTTTTCAATCACATGCAGGCAAATTTCATCCTAATCGATTTGTTCTCCCACACTCCCAACACCACCATAGAGCTGACCATATTTTCCCATCTCTTTTCAAGCTTACGATCCTGCTGACGTTGAGCAGCCAACAGCCTCTACACATCTCCACTTGTATGTCCCACAGGCTCCTCTAACCATAGACATCCAAAACAAACCACTCAGGGATGCTGTTCTTCCTGCCACAAGCACTCAGTCAGCGAGAACAGCCCTGCTGGCCACAAGCTGTTCAAGGCAGAAATCTGCCAGTCATCCCTGTCCCCGTCACTCCCCACTTCTAGTTCATGCCCTTTCCACTTCTTGAATCACTTGAAATCTTCTCAAGCAAGCTCAGTTTAATCCTCCAAATCTCTTTTTCTTTTTTGAGATGGAATCTTGCTCTGCTGCCCAGGCTGGAGTGCAGTGGTGCGATCTCGGCTCACTGCAACCTCTGCCTCTTGGGTTCAAGAGATTCTCCTGCCTCAGTCTCCCGAGTAGCTGGGATTACAGGCGCCCGACACCATGCCTGGCTAATTGTTGTACTTTTTTAGTAGAAACAGGGTTTCCCCATGTTGGCCAGGCTGGTCTCAAACTCCCGACCTCAAGTGATCTGCCCACCTCAACCTCCCAAAGGGCTAGGATTACAGGCGTGGGCCACCACGCCCAGCCCTGATGCTCCCTTCACTGTGTTGGGCGGCTTTCATTGAGCGGGGCCCTGTCCTTTACCAACCTGCTGAGGTGCTCCCTGAGGAACACTCCGGATGCACGGGGCAGCCCGGATGCTGGAAAGATGTGGCTTGAAGGTCTTTGTTTCATGGGCTCCTGTCTTCATCTTTGTCTTTCTAACTAGGTAATTGACACCATCCCTGAGCCTCAGTTTCCTTATGCATGAAATAAGAATATTAATTGAAGTATCTATCTCACAGGTCTGCTGTAGGATCAAATGAAGTAACAATGCAAATTTGCTTTGAAAGATGAAGCATGTGATAATAAATATGTGCTTCCTATAATTGTTAATAACAGCAATAATAAAGGAGGTGACATATCGTAGAGATTAAGAACACTTTCGAACCAGCCTGGGCGCGGTGGTTCACGCCTGCAATACCAGCACTTTGGGAGGCAGAGGCGGGCTGATCACTGGAGGTCAGGAGTTCGAGACCAGCCTGGCCAACACGGCGAAACCCCGCCCCTACTAAAAATACAAAAGAATTAGCCGGGCATGGTGGCAGGTGCCTGTAATTCTAGCTATTCAGGAGGCTGAGGCAGGAGAATCAGTTGAACCCAGGAGGCAGAGGTGGCAGTGAGTCGAGATCATGCGACTATACTCCAGCCTGGGTGACAGAGCAAGACTCTCTCAATAATAAATAAATCAGTAAATAAAACCAGCCTGCCTAGACTTTTTTTTTAAGAGACAGGGTCTTACTCTGTCACCCAAGCTGGAGTGCAGTGATGTGATCATAGCTCACTGCAGGCTTGATTTCTGGCTCAAGTAATCCTCCCATGTCAGCCTCTTGAGTAGCTGGGACTACACGTGTGCACCACCATGCCCAGCTAATTTAACAAAAAAAATTTTTTACAGATGGGATCTTGCTATGGTGCCCAGGCTGGAGTGCAGTAGTAAGATCATAGCTCACTGCGGCTTCAAGCTCCTGGCCTCAAGTGATCCTCCTGCCTTGCCTTTTCAAAGTGCTGGGATTATAAGCATGAGTCAGGCTTCTGCTTAGATTTTAAAATCTCAACTCCATTCCCTTTTATGTGCATAAACAGGAGAAGTACTGAATTTCCCTGAGCCTTACCGTACTCATCTGATAAATGGATCTAATAGACCTCCCTTACAGGGAATGGACGGGGGAGGCTAACTCTGTCAAGCACTAAGCACAGTGCCTAAAGCATCAGAGGCATCTTTTTTTTTTTTAAGACAAAGTCTCGCTCTGTTGCCCAGGTTGGAGTACAGTGGCACAATCTTAGCTCACAGCAGCCTCTGCCTCCTGGGTTCAAGTGATCCTCCTGCCTCAACCTCCTGAGTAGCTGGGATTATAGGTGTGCGCTACAGGCTGATTTTTGTATTTTGAGTAGAGACGGGGCTTCACCATGTTGACCAGGCTGGTCTCGAACTCTTGACCTCAAGTGATCCACCTGCCTTGGCCTCCCTAAGTGTTGGGATTACAGGTGTGAGTCACTGCACCAAGCCAGGAGGTAACAATATATCACCAAGCGGTAATGTCCGCCAGGAACAGTCAATATTTAATAACAGTAAGAAATTTTTTTGTTACCCTTAAGTGTAAGTTTCCTTTCCCCTACATAACTTAATTTTGGAGCTAAGCGAACTTGGTCACCCACTAATAAGGGGCAAGCCAGGACCCTATGGAGCACAGAGCCAAGCTCTCTCAACAACACCTGGTAACTCTGTGCTATTCCTAGAATCACTGCTGGATGCCCTGCACCCCGTGACCGGGCAATGGGACATCCACAGTCCTTAACATCCTTTCAAATCCCAGGGCAGTGGGGAAACCATCCCAACCCCAACCTTTTCCATCTGCTTCTCCAGGGAGTCCAGGGGGTGGGCCCGGGACAGCAGCTGCTTCAGGCGGCCCAGTTCCCGCTCCTTCTCCTCACAGTGCTGCTGCTGCTGCTGTTGCTCCTGCTTCAGGGCGGCGATCTGGGCTTCATAGCTACTGATGGAGTCTGGTGGGGGAGAGGGAGGGTCAATGAGCCGGTCCTGCCTGTGGGCGAGCAGGGGACCTTGATGCACTGACTCTTTCTGTGAGACAATCTACCATAGCGGTTGCCATGGCAGGCTTTGCAGAAATTGACCTGGGCAATCACTCAGCCTCTCTGTGCATCAGTGTCCTTAGGTGCAAAATGGGGAAACTACTGATCATCCTTCTGGTGGCTACAGATTAAATGAGATGACATATCTAAGATAGTGTACAAAAAAATAAAAAATAAAAATAGATGAGATGACACAGGCAAGGTATCCAGCCCTTTCTCAGGCACACAGAAGATGTGACACTGTTCCTATTAATATATACCAGGAACAGTCAATATTTAAGAACAGTAAGAATTTTTTTTGATTATTATCATTATTATTTTGAGACAGAGTCTCACTGTCACCCAGGCTGGAGTGCAGTGGTTCCATCTTGGCTCACTGCAACCTCCGTCTCCCGGGTTCAAGCAATTCTTTTGCCTCAGCCTCCCATGTAGCTGGGATTACAGGTGCCCACCACCACGCCCAGCTAATTTTTCTATTTTAGTAGAGGTGGGGTTTTGCCATGTTGGCCAAGCTGCTCTTGAACTCCTGACCTCAAGCGGTCCACCTGTCTTGGCCTCCCAAACTGCTGGGATTATAGGTGTGAGCCACTGCTCCCAGCCTCATTTTTTTTAATTTTTGAGAAAGGGTCTCACTCTGTCGCCCAGGCTGAAGTGTAGCGTCGCAATCATGACTCACTGCAACCTCAGCCTCCTGGGCTCAAGCAATCCTCCCACCTCAGTGTCCCGAGTAGCTGGGACTACAGGCACATCCTAGCACGCTTGGCTAAGTTTTGCATTTTTTGTAGAGACGGGGTCTCACCATGTTGCCCAGGCTGGTCTGGAACTCCTGAGCTCAAGCAATCCTCCCGTCTCAGCCTCCCAAAGTGCTGGGATTACAGGCATGAGCCACCACACCCGGCACTTAATCATAGTCATAAATATTTACGCTGGATCAGACTCTGAGCTGGGCTCTGGAAATACAGAAATCAATCAAACACAAAGCCTGCCACCGGGAGCTCACAGTCCAATGAAGAGGGCGGCTGTGGCAATAGTCAGGATGCAGTATGGGAAGAGGTAAAGGAAAGGACCCTTCCTGGGCTTGGAGATGGCAGAGGAAGGAGCCCTCACTCTGCCTGCCTGACCAGGCAGGAGAGGACAGTGGTAGACAGTGAAGGAGGGAAAGGATACATGAGTTAACAGGACCAGTGTGAGCAGCGGAAGAGCGGCTGGCATGGCTGCGGCATGGTGAGGTATGCTGGAGGTGTTGGAACAGCAAAGGCACCCAAGGAGACACTGGAAAGGAGGCAGTAGGTGGCTCCCAGGGCCTTGCATGTGACGCCAAGAGGTTTGGAACTTATGCTACAGGTCAGCAGGAGATGGAGGTGATGTTGGATAGATTATATACTTTTTTGTTGTTGTTGTTAGGGAGTCAGGGCCTGGCGCCGTGGCTCACACCTGTAATCCCGGCACTTTGGGAGGCCGAGGTGGGCAGATCACCTGAGGTCAGGAGTTCGAGACCAGCCTGGCCAACATGGTGAAACCCTGTCTCTACTAACACAAAATTTAACCAGGTGTGGTGGTGGGCACCTGTAATCCCAGCTACTTGGGAGGCTGAGGCAGGAGAACTGTTTGAACCCAGGAGGCGGAGGTTGCAGTGAGCTGAGATTGTGCCACTGCACTTCAGCCTGGGTGACAGAGCAGGACTCTGTCTCAAAAAAAGAAAACAAAAAAAAGAGAGTCAGGGTATCCCTCTGTCACCTAGGCTAGAGTGCAGTGGCGAAATCATAGTTCACTGCAGCCTTAAACTCTTGGGCTCAAGTGAACCTCCCACCTCACCCTCCCAAGTAGCAGGGACCACAGGCACTTGCCACCATACCCAGCTAAGGGTCTCATTTTGGTGCCCAGGCTGGTTTCAAACTCCTGACCTCAACTGATCCTCTTACCTGAGTAACATGGACTTGTTTTATTTTTGGTAGAACCTGGTCATTTTTTGTTTGTATAGGGATTGACCTATTACTGTGCACTAACAGTAGAAGTAAAGGTTCAGCTGGGCCGGGTGTGGTGGCTCACGCCTGTAATCCCAGCACTTTGGGAGGCCAAGGCAGGTGGATCACAAGGTCAGGAGATCGAGACCATCCTGGCTAACACAGTGAAACCCCATCTCTACTGAAAATACAAAAAATGGGGCCGGGCGTGGTGGCCCACGCCTGTAATCCCAGCACTTTGGGAGGCCAAGGCAGGGGGATCATGAGGTCAGGAGATTGAGACCATCCTGGCTAACACGGTAAAACCCCGTCTCTGCTAAAAATAAAATTAAAATAAAATTAGCCGGGTGTGGTGGCAGGCACCTGTAGTCCCAGCTAGCTGGGAGGCTGAGGCAGGAGAATGGCGTGAACCTGGGAGGCAGAGCTTGCAGTGAGCCGAGGTCGTGCCACTGCACTCCAGCCTGCGTGACAGAGTGAGACTCCATCTCAAAAAAACAAAAAAAAACAAAAAACCAAACAAAACAAAAAAATACCCAAAAAATTAGCCGGGCGTGGTAGCACACACCTGTAGTCCCAGCTACTTGGGAGGCTGAGGCAGGAGAATCGCTTGAACCCAGGAGGCGGAAGTTGCAGTGAGCTGAGATCGCACCACTGCACTCCAGCCTGGGTAACAGAGTGAGACTCCATCTTAAAAAAAAAAAAAAAAAAAAAAAAAAAAGGTTCAGCTGTTAGGCTGCTTGGCTGTTTTCCAGCTGTATGACTTTGGGCAAGTTATTTAACCTCTCCCGGCCTCAGAGCTTCCTCTGTAAAATGGAGATGGATAATAGTTCCTGCCTCACACAGTTTGTTATGAAGATTAGTTACTCATAAAGCATTTAGCTCAGTGCCTGGCACACAGTGAGTGCTCAAAACATGCTACCTGGCCAGGCGTGGTGGCTCACACCTGTAATCCCAGCACTTTGGGAGGCCAAGGCCGGCAGATCATTTGAGCTCAGGAGTTCAAGGCCAGTCTGGGTAACATAGTGAGACCCTGTTTCTACAAAAAGTACAAAAAATTAGCCAGGCATGGTGGCATGCACCTGTAGTCCTGGCTACTTGGGAAGCTGAGGTAGGAGGATCTACGTGAGCCCAGGAGGTGGAGGTTGCAGTGAGCTGAGATCACACCAGCGTGGTGTGACACACTCCAGCCTGGGCGACAGAGTGAAACTCTTATTGACTCAAGAAAAAAAAAAAAAAAGCTAGCTATTGTTATTATTTAGGACACACCTGGTTTTTCCCATACAGTAGAGATAACAAGTTTCCCTTAATAAATGTATGTAAAATTTTAAAATGTGGATCTATTTAAAGAACAAATACTAAGTAAATAGCAGAGTAAGTTGTACAAGGATGTATCTACATTGCACAGGCACGTGGATCCTGAAATGTGGGAAATACAGCCCCAGAGAAGTCTCCAGGAGCGGCTGTTAGAAAGGGAAATCGCATGGTGGGAAGGGAATTTTAGGAAGTTTACTCTGGAAGCCAATGTCAAGGCCAGACTATAGAGGGAGATCCGTGAGAAGGTTGGGACAAAAGTCCAGGAGAGAGTTGACAAGAGCCCCACCACAGCAGGGGCAGAGCAGCGGGGCAGCTCTGACATCTGTTTCAGAGGCTCTGGCTTCTGCTAGAGGAAGGAGAGTAGAAAACAGGATGAGCAGCTGGGGCTTCTGGAGCCAGAGGAGCAAGTACAGAGAACATGGGGTGGAGGCAGGGAAGCTGGTGCATGGCGTGGGGTGGAGGAAGGAGTGTCTGGGGAAGGCTAGAGAGCAGAGCATTAGACTCACAGAGACTGGGTCAGGGCTGATTCTATTTCCCAGAAGTCCAGACTAAAATGAGGTTGGTCTGGGGAACTGAGAAGTTTCTCACCCATCTTCAGGGTTGATCAATCATCAGTGAGGGACAAGAAATGACATGGGCAAGGCAACAGATAGAAGCTGGGAGCTAAACTTAGCTGTAACTGACAGAGCTGCTGCTATCACATGGAGTGCCTCTATGCAAATTTTAAAAGGGCAGCCCTTCCTCCGGCCATAGGCATGCCCTGAGCTAGGCAGCCCTGCTAACTTATCCCATAGCTTATCTGTGCCCCCGCATCCTTTTCTCGTCATGCACTCCCCAGTATGGGGCTGATGGGAAGTCTAGGTGATTCCCCCGTCTCACCTTTCAGGATGGCCTGCAGCGAGGCCACCTCCTCTTGGCACTGCCGCTGCACCGCAGCCACAGCCTCGGCCTTCGTGCTCTCGCTCACCTCTGCCACAGCCTTCATGGTTTCCATTTCTGCCAGGGCGCCTGCCAGCTCAGCCCGAAGCCGGCTGAGCTCACCTGACTCGGCCTCACCATTTGCCCCTTCCTGGGGCTGGGGGTCCTCCAGTGCTGTGGGGGACAGGGATAAGCTTCTCTTCCCATCTCTTAACACCCCAGGCCACCTACCGGCTTAGCAAGTCCTGCAACCTAGTAATGTTGCCTTCACCCGGGACCGCCTTCACCTGGGCCCGCCCCGCTCACCTGGCACCGCCCCTGCCCCGCCCCCTTTCCACTGGCTCTGCCGGGTGCTGCCTACACTCCATCTCTTCGCGGTGGCCAGTTTCACTCAATCCTCTCCTCAGTCCAACCCGGCCCCGCCCTCCCAATGGCCGCGCCCCTTCCTCACCGGGCCCCACCTCGCACCTGTCACTGGCTCTACCCCTTGAATGGCCGGGCCACGCCCCATTTCGCCGAGAGCCCTAGGCCCCGCCCCCTTTTCCGACGGCGTGGCCCCGCCCCTTCCTCCATCACCCTTCTCCACCCCCCATCCGCAGGTGGCTACCTCGGCCCCGCCCCCAGTTTTACCGCCCTCTGCGTGCACGGACGCCCCCTCACGTACCAGCCCCCGGCCGCCGCCGCCGCTTGTCGTTGTCCGCGGCCACCGGCGCAGCTGCCGCCATTGCCTCAGAGCAAACGGCGGATTCCCGCACTCCCTGGTGACGGAGCGCACCGCTTCCGGGTCCTCTCGGCTGTTTCCGGATCCGCTCGGCTGTTTCCGGATCGGCCCCGGGCTGGAGGCCCCGGACGGAGGATGGGGGGATTGCCGAGCCACGGCCGGAGATTCCCGAGTCGGCCCCCGGCCCCGCCCCGGCTCTTCTTGGCTGGGTCGACTGGTTTGGGGGGTACTCCTGCGTTTCAAGCCCCGACGAGGATCCTTAAGAGGTCTTCCCAGGCGTCTCTCCGTGACCTCGGAAGCCCTGCTCCAATTATGCCTCCTCCGGGACACCGGCCTGCGGAGCGCTCCCCCTCGCTCCTTCGCTGCCCCTGCCCGGAGCCAGCCTTTGATCGGCTCCGGCCGCCCTTCCGCCCGAGCCTGGCTTGCGTTACAGCGGATTGTGGCGGGGCCCTCCCTGCACCTCCGCCCTCGTGGAGTGTCCCTCGGGGCAGGGCCGGGTCGGCTTCATTTTTCTGAGCGCTTCGGAGTCCCCGCGTAGTGAGTCGGAGTCTGAAACTTGCACGTCCCCACCCCCATTTTGTTATTCAGCCAGTCACCGCTTCCTGCTGGCCCCCCTTTCCCCCTCCCAGCGCCTTCAAATCCCTCCTCTCCTCTCCGCCTGTGTCTAGATCAGGCTCTATCTGTGACCTCCACCCGGACGGTGACAGGCAATTCAGATTTATGTCCAGAGCCTTGGTTCCCCTTCCCCCAAACCTTTTTCTCCCTCTGTAAAGGACACGCCAGGAACCTGAAAGTCCTTGATTCTCGTGTCCTCCTGCAAGTCCCGTAAACTCTACTTCCAATGTGCTAACTATTACAGAATGTGCCCCTTTTTCTCCATCTCCAGCGCTAGCACTCCGTCCCAGCTCCAATCACCTCTCCTGAACTTCCACAGTGTCGACTGGGCTCTTTAATTAATTAATTCTCCTTAAAGCAGCTGGAGTGATTTTTGTAAAACAGACAATGCAGTTTGAAAATGGCCAAAGGTAGACCGCTTTTACACTGTTGGTGGGAATGTAAATTAGTTCAACCATTATGGAAGACAATGTGGTGATTCCTCAAAGACCTAGAACCAGAAATACAATTTGACCCAGAAATCCCATTACTGGGTATATACCTAAACGAATATAAATCATTCTATTACAAAGATAAATGCACGAGTATGTTCACTGCGGCACTATTCAAAATAGCAAAGCCATGGACTCAACCCAAATGCCCATCAATGATGGACTGGATAAAGAAAATGTGGTGGCCGGGCGCGGTGGCTCAAGCCTGTAATCCCAGCACTTTGGGAGGCCGAGACGGGCGGATCACGAGGTCAGGAGATCGAGACCATCCTGGCGAACACCGTGAAACCCCGTCTCTACTAAAATATACAAAAAACTAGCCGGGCGAGGTGGCGGGTGCCTGTAGTCCCAGCTACTCGGGAGGCTGAGGCAGGAGAATGGCGTAAACCTGGGAGGCGGAGCTTGCAGTGAGCTGACATCCGGCCACTGCACTCCAGCCCGGGCTACAGAGCGAGACTCCGTCTCAAAAAAAAAAAAAAAAAAATGTGGTACATATACACCATGGAATACTATACGGCCATAAAAAGGAACGAGATCATGTCCTTTGCAGGGACATGGATAGAGCTAAAAGCCGTTATCCTCAGCAAATTAATGCAAGAACAGAAAGCTAAACACCACACGTTCTCACTTATAAGTGGGAGCTGAACAATGAGAACACATGGACACAGGGAGGGGACTACATACTTGGGGGCCTGTGGGGTGGGGGGAGGGAGAGCGTTAGCAAGAGTGGCTGATGCATACTGGGCTTGTTACCTAGGTGATGGGTTGATGTGTGCGGCAAACTACCATGGCAGACGTTTACCTGTGTAACAAACCTGCACATCCTACACGTGTATCCCAGAACTTTAAATAAAGAAAATGGACAAAGGATATGAATGGACATTTCACTGCTCTCACAGGTGGCAATATGTGCATGAAAAGATGTTAAACATCATTAGCTATTTATTCGGGAAATACAAATTAAAGCCACAATCACTTTCATCACTACGCACTTCTTGGAATGGCTAAAATGAGAACGCTAACACCAAATGCTTGTGAGTATGTGGAGAAACTGGGTTTCTCATCTTTTGTTGATGGAAATGTGAAATGGTATAGCCACTCTGGAAAAATAATATGGCAGTTTTGAACAAAACTAAACACGCACTTACTTTTTCACCAAGTATGAAACCAAGTGTTTTCCACCAAGCTTTGAGCTGGGGTCTTGGTTCAGATGTTACCTCCTCAGTGAGGCCTGATCACCCTAACTAAAATGGCCACCTCTGGCTGCATGTGATGGCTCACGCCTGTGATGCTAGCACTTTGGGAGGCCAATGGCAGGAGGATCACTTGAGCCCAGGAGTTCGAGACCAGCCTGGACAACATAGTGAGACCTCATCTCTACAAAAAATTTAAAAATTAGCTGGGCATGGCCAGGCGCGGTGTCTCACGCCTGTAATCCCAGCACTTTGGGAGGCTGAGGAGGGCAGATCACAAGGTTAGGAGATCAAGACCATCCTGGCTAACACGGTGAAACCCTATCTCTACTAAAAATACAAAAAATTAGCCGGGTGTGGTGGCACGTGCCTGTAGTCCCAGCTACTCGGGACGCTGAGGCAGGAGAATTGCTTGAACCCGGGAGGCGGAGGTTGCAGCGAGCCGAGATCATGCCATTACACTCCAGCCTGGGCGACAGAGAAAAAAAAAAATTAGCTGGGCATGGTGGTGTGCATCTGTATTCCAAGCTACTCAGGAGGCTGAGGCGGGGAAGATCTACTTGAGCCCTGGAGGCCGAGGCTGCAGTGAGCTTGATTGTGCCACTGCACTTCAGCCTGAGCGAGAGAGCAAGACCCTGTTTAAAAAAATAAAAATCAATCAGTCAATCCAGACTCCCTGGGCATGCAGCAGGGTTTCTGGGGAAGGGGCTGAAATGATGACTAGAAATGATCCTCCCGTCAGTTTCGGGAGGGCCTTCCTGACAGCTCTCAGGCTTGAGTTTATCCTGCAGGCCCTGGGAGCCACTGAAGGCCATTGAGCAGGGGAAGCACATGACTAACATCGAAGAAGTTCTCTTGACATGCGGAGTGTAGATGGGAACCAAAAGACATAGGAGACGGGGAGCCCAGGAGAGAGGCTGTTGAATTGCTTCTGATTGTGAAGAAAGGATTCAGAGGGGAAAATTGATTCTATCAATATTTAGGATATAAAATGGACTAGCCTAGATGATAGAGTGCATGTGGGAGAAGAGAAAATAAAATTTTCGGCCGGATGCAGTGGCTCATGCCTACAATCCTAGCACTTTGGGAGGTCGAGGCGGGTGGATCACCTGAGGTCAGGAGTTCGAGACCAGCCTGGCCAACATGGTGAAACCTTGTTGCTACTAAAAATAGAAAAATTAGCTGAGCGTGGTGGTGCATGCCTGTAATCCCAGCTGCTTGGGTGGCTGAGGCAGGAGAATCACTTGAACCTGGGAGGCAGATGTTGCAGTGAGCCGAGATCGCATTATTGCACTCCAGCCTGGGCAACAAGAGTGAGACTCTGTCTCCAAAAAAAAAAAAAAAAAGAAAATTTTCTTTCAGCTAGGTATGGTGACTCATGCCTGTAATCCCAGCACTTTGGGTGACTGAGGCAGGAGGATCTCTTGGGCCCAGGAGTTCAAGACCAGCCTGGGCAATGTAGTGAGAAAGGAGAATAAAAAAAGTTTTCCTCGCCTCTACAAAAAAAGGGAGAGAGTTTTCTTCCTAACTTATTTTGGTTTTTTTTTTTTTTTTTTTGAAACGGAGTTTTGCTCTTGTCTCGCAGGCTGGAGTGCAATGGCGCGATCTTTGCTCACTGCAACCTCCGCCTTTCAAGTTCAAGCGATTCTCCTGCCTCGACCTCCCAAGTGGCTGGGATTACAAGTGTGCGTCACCACACCAAGCTAATTTTTGTATTTTTAGTAGAGATGGGGTTTCACCATGTTGGCCAGGCTGGCCTTGAACTCCTGACCTCAAATGATCCGCCCCCCTTGGCCTCCCAAAGTGCTGGGATTACATGAGCCGCCTCGCCTGGCCCCTAACTTCTTTTCTTTCCTTTATCCAGCAAATACCTATCGAGTGTCTACTAGATGCCTGTTCACAGCTAAGGATGGTAAATATTTCTGTTCTCAAAGAAAGAACATTCTGGTGCAGGAGGCAGATGAGAAGACTAGCAAATACACATGCATAATTTGAGATTGGGGGCAAGTGCTGAGAATGAAATAAGGGCATGAGATCAAAAAAGCATGTAAGTGGCCGGGCGCGGTGGCTCAAGCCTGTAATCCCAGCACTTTGGGAGGCCGAGACGGGCGGATCACGAGGTCAGGAGATCGAGACCATCCTGGCTGACACGGTGAAACCCCGTCTCTACTAAAAAATACGAAAACTTAGCCGGGCGAGGTGGCGGGCGCCTGTAGTCCCAGCTACTCGGGAGGCTGAGGCAGGAGAATGGCGTAAACCCGGGAGGTGGAGCTTGCAGTGAGCTGAGATCCGGCCACTGCACTCCAGCCTGGGTGACAGAGCGAGACCCCGTCTCAAAAAAAAAAAAAAAAAAAAAAAAAGCATGTAAGTAAGGGGAATTTGAGGAGGTTTTCTTTTTCTTCTTCTTTTTTTTTTTTCGAGACAGAGTCTCACTCTGTCATCCAGGCTGCAGTCCAGTGGCGCAATCTCGGCTCACTGCAACCTTCGCCTCCTGGGTTCAGGTAATTCTCCTGGCTCAGCCTCTTGAGTAGCTGGGATTATAGGCATGAGCTATTTTTTTATTTTTATTTTTATTTTTATTTTTAGTAGATACTGAGTTTCACCATGTTGGCCAGGCTGGTCTCGTTCTCCTGACCTCAAGTGATCCGCCCGCTTCAGCCTCCCAAAGTGCTGGGATTACAGGCATGAACCACTGTGCCTGGTCTTTTTTTTTGTATTTTCTGTAGAGATGGGGTTTTACCATGTTGCCCAGGCTAGACTTGAACTCCTGGGCTCAAGCGATCCTCCCACCTCAGCCTCCTGAGTAGCTGGGACTACAGGTATGCACCATCATGCCCAAATAAATTTTTTTGTATTTTTAGTAAAGACGGATTTCTCCATTTTGCCCAGGCTGGTCTTGAACTCCGGCTCAAGTGATCCGCCCACCTGGGCCTCCCAAAATGCTGGGATTACAGGCGTGAGCCACCGCACCCAGCCAACATATAATATCTATCTATCTATCTATCTATCTATCTATCTATCTATCTATCTATCGAGAGACAGGCTCTTGTTGCCCAGGCTAGAGTGCAGTGGTGCCATCTCAGCTCACTGTAACCTCCATCCCCCGATCCTCCCACCTCAGCCTCCCAAGTAGCTGGGAACACAGGCATGCGCCACCACACCTGGCTAATTTTTTGTATTTTTGGTAGAGATAGGTTTTGCCATATTGCCCAGGCTGGTCTCCAACTCCTGAGCACAAGCAATCTGCCTGCCTTGACCCCATAAAGTGCTGGGAGGTGTGAGTCACCTCCCCCAGCCTGAGATTTTTTTTTTTTTTTTTTTTTTTTTTTGAGACGGAGTCTTGGTGTGTTGCC
Source organism: Theropithecus gelada (assembly GCF_003255815.1). Classification (NCBI taxonomy): domain Eukaryota; kingdom Metazoa; phylum Chordata; class Mammalia; order Primates; family Cercopithecidae; genus Theropithecus; species Theropithecus gelada. The sequence goes on from NC_037688.1 coordinate 55,912,906, forward strand.
TAGGCTGGAGTGCAGTGGCTGGATCTCAGCTCACTGCAAGCTCCGCCTCCCAGGTTTACGCCATTCTCCTGCCTCAGCCTCCCGAGTAGCTGGGACTACAGGCGCCCGCCCCCTCGCCCGGCTAATTTTTTGAATTTTTTAGTAGAGACGGGGTTTCACCGGGTTAGCCAGGATGGTCTCGATCTCCTGACCTCGTGATCTGCCCGTCTCAGCCTCCCAAAGTGCTGGGATTACAGGCTTGAGCCACTGCGCCTGGCCGATATTTTTTAAAAAATAATAATATATATATTTTTGAAGCACCGGGGGGCACAGGGAAGGCCTCTTTGAAGAAGTACCACTTGAACTGAGACCCGAGTGATGAAAAGAACCAGTCCAGCAAAGAACCAAAGAGCCCCCAGCAGAGATGCAGGAAGAAGGGCTGCAAGTGCAAGGGTGCTGAGGCAGGGAAGCACTTGACAAGGGGGAGAGTGGTGAGGCATGAGGTGGAAAATGTAGGTAGGTCAGCAACACTCGGCCTACTAGGCCTTGGGTTGGAGTTTTTATTTTAGGTAGATGAAAAGTAACTGACATTTTTTGTGTTTTAAAAAATTTCTGGGCCGGGCGCGGTGGCTCACGCCTGTAATCCCAGCACTTTGGGAGGCCGAAGCGGGCGGATCACAAGGTCAGGACATCGAGACCACGGTGAAACTCCGTCTCTATTAAAAAAAAATACAAAAAATTAGCCGGGCGCAGTGGCGGGCGCCTGTAGTCCCAGCTACTCAGGAGGCTGAGGCAGGAGAATGGTGTAAACTCGGGAGGCGGAGCTTGCAGTGAGCTGAGATCTGGCCACTGCACTCCAGCCCAGGCGACAGAGCGAGACTCCGTCTCAAAAAAAAAAAAAAAAAAAAAA
>NC_037688.1:55914190-55926558 GCF_003255815.1 Theropithecus gelada
TGCAGTGGCCGGATCTCAGCTCACTGCAAGCTCCGCCTCCCGGGTTTACGCCATTCTCCTGCCTCAGCCTCCTGAGTAGCTGGGACTGCAGGCGCCCGCCACCTCGCCCGGCTAGTTTTTTGTATTTTTTAGTAGAGACGGGGTTTCACGGGGTTAGCCAGGATGGTCTCGATCTCCTGACCTCGTGATCCGCCCGTCTCAGCCTCCCAAAGTGCTGGGATTACAGGCTTGAGCCACCACGCCCGGCGGTAACTGGCATGTTTTAAGCAGGGGAATGACATGCTCTAGTGAAAGCTAGTCTGGGCAGCTGGGTAGCTAATGAGGGGATTAGAGATTTTGTTGAATGAAAGGCAGATTGAGTCCTGCTACTTGCCCCCTTCATTCCCCAGTGCTTCACTCTTCCGCCCCCCAGCCCCCTCAACTGGCCAAAGGGAAGTGGGGGCCCTGCCACCTGTAGGGAGGGTCCCCTGGGGTTTGCCCACAGCAAACAGGAAGTCACAGCCTGGTGAGATGGGCCTGGGAATCAGCCACTGAGAAAGTGGGTCTCTTGGGTCCCTGAACTCTTTTTTTGAGTCCCTGCAGCAGTGAAAAAGACACAAAGGCACATAGAGAGTTAGAGAGAGAGAGAGAGAGAGAAAGAGAGAGACAGAGAGAGAGGAGAGGCATGGGGCAGAATGAGAACAGATTCAGGAGTTAGAACTCCTGGGTTCTTTTAAAACAATTTTTCTTTTAAAGACAAGGTCTTGTTGTGTTGCCCAGGCTGGAGCACAGTGGCTATTCCTAGGCATAATCATGGTGCACTGCAGCCTTGAACTCCTGGGCTCAAGCGATCCTTCTATCTCAGCCTCCCAAGGACCTGGGACCATAGGCATGCACCACTGTGCCTGGGTTTTGCCTGGTTTGGAACTGAGACAGGATGACTTGAGCTCTTAGCCATTAATTGAGCCACTGCGCCTGGCCGATATTTTTTTTTAAATAATAATATATATATTTTTGAAGCACCGGGGGGCACAGGGAAGTCCTCTTTGAAGAAGTACCACTTGAACTGAGACCCGAGTGATGAAAAGAACCAGTCCAGCAAAGAACCAAAGAGCCCCCAGCAGAGATGCAAGAAGAAGGGCTGCAAGTGCAAGGGTCCTGAGGCAGGGAAGCACTTGTATCTCATTAACTGAGGATTTGCTATGTGCTGGACACTGGGTTAATAGTGCCGAACATATTGTCATTTTTAATCTTCACAAACAAACAGTATTTGTATAGGAGTCTTTTCTTTTGTTTCTTTTTTTGAAACAGAGTCTCACTCTGCTGCCCAGGCTGGAGTGCAGTGGCATGATCTTGGCTCACCGCAACCTCCGCCTCCCAGGTTCAAGTGATTCTCCTGCCTCAGCCTCTCAAGTACCTGCGATTACAGGCACGCACCACCATGCCCAGCTAATTTTTCTATTTTTAGTAGCAACAAGGTTTCGCCATGTTGGCCAGGCTGGTCTCGAACTCCTGACCTCAGGTGATCCACCCACCTCGGCCTCCCTAAGTGCCATGCCCGGCTAATTTTTTTTTTTTTTTTTTTTTGAGACGGAGTCTTGCTCTGTCACCCAGGCTGGAGTGCAGTGGCGCCATCTCGACTCAGTGCAAGCTCCACCTCTTGGGTTGACGCCATTCTCCTGCCTCAGCCTCCGGAGTAGCTGGGACTACAGGCACTGGCCACCACGCCTGGCTAATTTTTTTGTATTTTTAGTTGAGATCAGGTTTCACCATATTAGCCAGGATGGTCTTGATCTCCTGAGCTCATGATCTGTCTGCCTCTGCCTCCCAAAGTTCTGGGATTACAGGCGCGTGCCACCGCGCCTGGCCTAATTTTGTATTTTTAGTAGAGATGGGGTTTCACCACATTGGCCAAGCTGGTCTGCAACTGCCGACCTCCTGTGATCCGCCTGCCTCAGTTTTCCAAAGTGCTGGGATTACAGGCATGAGCCACCTCGCCCAGCCTGTATAGAAATATTATTATCCCCAGTTGACAGAGAAATAAACTGAGGTTTCAAATGATGAAGTTTAGCCAAATAGTGGAGGTGCAAGATTCAAACTCAGGTCGGCTAGAACCCAAAGTCTATTAATGGGTGGGTGTGGAGGTAGAGGGAGGACTGGTAAAATGTTTGCTGAACGAATGAATGGGGTGTGTGTGAGTGAAGAGACATGGATTCAGAGCCCGGGGTTCAGAGGAGGAGGGAGAGGGAGAAGGAGGGAGCCCTGAAGGCTGAATCCGCTCAGGCAACAAATATTTATCAGGTGCCTACTATGTACCCAGCACTGTTCTAGGGCACTTGCAATTAGTGGTGAACAACACAGTCTCCACTCCAAGGGGCTCATATTCTTGTGCAGAAAACAGAAATGAACAAGTAAACCCACGAGATCATTTCCCATGGTGGTGAGAGCTGGGATGAAAATAAAACAGCGTGGCAGGGAGGAGGCAAATGTGAGTCTGGAGGGTTCCTGGAGAATGGGGCCTGAGGCGTGACCACCCCCTTCCTCTCTGGGGGGACTGCCTGCCGCCTCCGCAGACACCCATGGTTCAGTGCCCTCCAGGCCCCTACCTACCCCAGCATCCCCTGCGCGAAGCTGGGTGCCCCGGGGAGTCTGACCACCATGCCACCTCCTTGCCTCCTCTTCTTCCTCCTCTTCCTCACCCCCATGGAAGTCAGGCCCCAGGAACCTCTAGTGGTGAAGGTGGAAGGTATGTCCAAAAAGCAGAAAGGGAAGGGATGGAGGCTGGAAACTTGGGTTGTGGCTGGGTGTCCTTGGCTGAGTAACTTACCCTCTCTGAGCCTCCATTTTCTTATTTGTGAAATTCAGGGAGGGGTTGGAAGGACTCTGCTGGCTCCTCCACTCCCAGTTTTTAGAGTCCTCTGATCTATAACCCGGTGTGAGGAGTGGGGGGGCTTGGAGGTCCCCCCGTCATGCCCACACCTCTCTCCCTCTCTCTCCACAGAGGGAGATAACGCTGTGCTGCAGTGCCTCGAGGGGACCTCAGATGGCCCCACTCAGCAGCTGGTCTGGTGTCGGGACTCCCCGTTTGAACCCTTCTTAAATCTCAGCCTGGGGCTGCCAGGCATGGGAATCCGCATGGGGCCCCTGGGCATCTGGCTTTTAATCTTCAACGTCTCTAACCAGACGGGGGGCTTCTACCTATGCCAGCCGGGGCTCCCCTCTGAGAAGGCCTGGCAGCCTGGCTGGACAGTCAGTGTGGAGGGCAGCGGTGAGGGCCGGGCTGGCCGGGCTAGGGTAGGGGCAGGAGGAGAGAAGGGAGGCCACCATGGACAGAAGAGGTCCGCGGCCACAGTGGAGCTGGAGAGAGGGGCTGGAGGGATTGAGGGCGAAACTCAGAGCTAGGTGGGCAGACTCCTGGGGCTTCGTGGCTTCAGCATGAGCTGCTTCCTGTCCCTCCACCTCTCACTGCCTTCTCTCTCTGTCTCTCTCTCTCTGAGTCTTTGTCTCTATTTATCTCTGCCTTTGAGTCTCTATCTCTCTCCCTCTCCTGGGTGTCTCTGCATTTGGTTCTGGGTCTCTTCCCAGGGGAGCTGTTCCGGTGGAATGTTTCGGACCTAGGTGGCCTGGGCTGTGGCCTGAAGAACAGGTCCTCAGAGGGCCCCAGCTCCCCTTCTGGGAAACTCAACAGCTCCCAACTGTATGTGTGGGCCAAAGACAGACCTGAGATCTGGGAGGGAGAGCCTGTGTGTGGCCCACCGAGGAACAGCCTGAACCAGAGCCTGAGCCAGGGTAAGGTGATGATTGGGGAGATGCCAGGAAGTGGGGGTCCAGAGACGGAGGGGAGGGGAAACTGAAGAGGTGTGAGACCCTGAGGATCAGGCTTTCCTCGTCTTATCTCTCCCTGCCCCAGACCTCACCATGGCCCCGGGCTCCACACTCTGGCTGTCCTGTGGGGTACCCCCTGACTCTGTGTCCAGGGGCCCCCTCTCCTGGACCCATGTGCGCCCCAAGGGGCCTAAGTCCTCATTGTTGAGCCTAGAGCTGAAGGACGATCGCCCAGACAGAGATATGTGGGTAGTGGACACGGGTCTGTTGTTGACCCGGGCCACAGCTCAAGACGCTGGGAAGTATTATTGTCACCGTGGCAACTGGACCAAGTCATTCTACCTGGAGATCACTGCTCGGCCAGGTAGAGTTTCTCTCAACTGGGAGGCATCTGTGTGGGGTGTACTGGCAAGAAGTGGAAGCCAGTCAATCTTAAGTTCCCCCAACCTGAGGGTTACTCCCAGCCTCACCCCAAACCCCAACTTCCACACAGAACATTGACTCCAAGTCTTTTTTTTTTTTTTTGACGGAGTCTTGCTCTGTCGCCTAGGCTGGAGTGCAGTGGTGCCATCTCATCTTGGCTCACTGCAACCTCCGCCTCCCAGGTTCAAGCGATTCTCCTGCCTCAGCCTCCTGAATAGCTGGGATTACAGGTGCCCACCACCATACCTGGCTAATTTTTTTTTTTTTGAGAGGAGTCTTTCACTGTCACCCAGGCTAGAGTGCAATGGTGCAATCTCAGCTCACTGCAACTTTCGCCTTCCAAGTTCAAGTGATTCTCCTGCCTCAGCCTCCCGAGTAGCTGGGATTACAGGCGCTCGCCACCACGCCTGGCTAATTTTTTTGTATTTTTTTTTTTGAGATGGAGTCTTGCTCTGTCGCCCAGGCTGGAGTGCAGTGGCCGGATCTCAGCTCACTGCAAGCTCCGCCTCCCGGGTTTATGCCATTCTCCTGCCTCAGCCTCCCGAGTAGCTGGGACTATAGGCACCCGCCACCTCACCCGGCTAGTTTTTTGTATTTTTTAGTAGAGATGGCATTTCACCGTGTTAGCCAGGATGGTCTCGATCTCCTGACCTCGTGATCTGCCCGTCTCGGCCTCCCGAAGTGCTGGGATTACAGGCTTGAGCCACTGTGCCCGGCCAATTTTTTGTATTTTTAGTAGAGACGGGGTTTCACTATGTTGGCCAGGTTGGTCTCGAACTCCTGACCTCGTGATCCACCTGTCTCGGCCTCCCAAAGTGCTGGGATTACAGGCATGAGCCACAGGGCAGGGTCAGGCCTAATTTTTGTATTTTTAGTAGAGATGGGGTTTCTCCATGTTGGACCAGGCTGGTCTTGAACTCCTAACTTCAGGTGATCCGCCTGCCTTGGCCTCCCAAAGTACTGGGATTACAGGCGTGAGCCACCACACCTGGCCTAGACTTCAAGTCTTTCTTCCCTCGCTTCCAATACACTACTTTTCCGGGTCTTCACCTACCATTGCTTGTGCCTGCCCACCAGCTTGGGTGGAGTCTTCCTTCCTCTCCAACTCCTCACTCTTGGAGCCCTGGGCCCTCTTCTTATCCCTGTCTGCACGCTTTCCCATTTGACCTTGACTCCCAATGGCTTTTTGGGTCACTATGCCTTGGTGACTCTATTCCAGGCTCCATATTCAGCCGTCCCCTGTGCCATTTGATGTCCTATGGACACCTCAGGCTCAACAGATACAAAATCAAACTCAATGTCTTCCCCAAGTATAGTCTTCTTGGTGGCCCTGTGCAAGCAGAGGGCACCACCACCTGCTCCCTTGCCCAGGCTAAGAACCTGGGCATCCTTCCTTTTCCTCACCCTGTCCAGCAAACTGGTCACAGTGTTCTGCCAGTTCTCTCTCCTTCATACAATCCTATCATGCTATCCTAACCGCAATTTACAAACTCAACCCCAACTTTCACTCAAAACTTGATCCAAGCAATGTGCTGGATCCCAACTGTAACCTTGCAAACTCAACTCTGCCCTTCACTTTGACTGTGACTGTCCTTAATTGCAGCAGGAAACTGATCATTATGCTCTCCTCAATCCACACGTTGCCTCTAAATACAGCCATGGTTTGTCTGTGATTTACTCAAAAGACACTGCCCCATGTCATGTGCCAGGCTCTGTGACAATCCCTGACCTCCTGGGACATGACTCCTTAGAGAGAGGAGAGCCTTTCTCACAGTTTGGGACTTTGAGTCTGTCTTTTTTTTTTTTCTCTTGAGACAGAGTTTCGCTCTTGTTGCCCAGGCTGGAGTGCAGTGATCTCCGCTCACTGAAATCTCCACTCCCGGGTTCAAGCGATTCTCCTGCCTCAGCCTCCCAAGTAGTTGGGATTACAGGTGCCCGCCACCATACCTAGCTGATTTTTTTGTATTTTTAGTAGAGACAGGGTTTCACCATGTTGGCCAGGCTGGTCTCGAACTCCTGACCTCAGGTGATCCACCCACCTTGGCCTCCCAAAGTGCTGGGATTACAGGCGTGGACCACTGCACCTCGCCAAGTCTGTATCTTGCCTCTGTGCCCCAGACTTGCGGTTCTTTGAGATCTCGGGATTGGAACGTAAGATGCCAGCCTGGGGTCCTCATCTCATAGCCCCTTCCCCCTAGCACTATGGCACTGGCTGCTGAGGATTGGTGGCTGGAAGGTCCCAGCTGTGACTTTGACTTATCTGATCTTCTGCCTGTGTTCCCTTGTGGGCATTCTTCAACTTCAAAGAGGTGAGTCATGTCCCCAGTGGGTCTGTCCAAACCCTACTCCATCTTCCCCAGGATAAGCCGGCTTTGGCCAGTCTGACAACCATCTTTCTTTCCTCCCATCCCTCCCTGCAAGACCCCAGAATCCTGTTCCCCCCAGTCTTCCTCTAGCCTCCCTCAAACTTCCCAAGCCTCTTGCATTTTTTTTTTTTTTTTTGAGACAGGGTCTCATTCTGTCACCCCAGCTGGAGTGCAGTGGCACAATCTGAGCTCACTGTAACCTCTGCCTCCCAGGCTCAAGTGATTCTTGGGCCTCAGCCTCCTGAGTAGCTGGGACTACAAGTGTGTGCCACCGCGCCCAGCCGATTTTTTATATTTTTAGTAGAGACAGGGTTTCGCCACGTTGCCCACGCTGGTCTTGAACTCCTGAGCTTAGGCAATTTGCTGGCCTCATCTTCCTAAAGTGCTGGGAATATAGGCGTGAGCTACAGCGCCTGGCTCCCTCAAACTTTTTTTTTTTTTTTTTGAGATGGAGTTTTTGCTCTGTTGCCCATGTTGGAGTGCAATGGCATGATCTCTGCTCACTGCAACCTCCACCTCCTGGGTTCAAGCGATTCTCTTGCCTCAGCCTCCCTAGTAGCTAGGATCACAGGCGCCCACAACCACGTCCGGCTAATTTTTATATTTTTAGTAAAGACGAAGTTCCCCATGTTGGCCAGGCTGGTCTCGAACTCTTGACTTCAAATGATCCGCCCACCTCGGCCTCCCAAAGTGCTGGGGTTACAGGCACTAGCCACCGCGCCCGTCCCCCTTGCAATTTGAACTCCTGTCTTCTCTGTTGAACCAAGTGACCTCCGCAGTACCTGGCCCCACAAATCCTCACCCTGCCAAGCAGCGCCTCCTCTGATCACTCCCTTTAACTCCCACCAGCCCTGGTCCTGAGGAGGAAAAGAAAGCGAATGACTGACCCCACCAGGAGGTAATGCAACCAGTGCACCCCTCGGTAACACCCTTCACCTTCACTTTATGCCTTGCACTTACTGTTTCCTCTGCCCAGGGGTTCTTTGCTCCGTCTCTACTGTTTCAAATACTGCCCAACCTCAAAGCCCAGCTCCAAAGCTACCTCCTCTGTGAAGACCTCCTTGGAAATGATCATCTCAGACTCCTCTATTGGCTGTCCCAGCACAAGTGATCACGTTTAACCTCTGAAGGCCTGGACAGAATCTTGAGTGGGTCCGCCATTCCATTCCAAGTCGGCCCTCACCGTGCACTTCCCCTTCTCCCGCCAGGTTCTTCAAAGTGACGCCTCCCCCAGGAAGCGGGCCCCAGAACCAGTATGGGAACGTGCTATCCCTCCCCACACCCACCTCAGGCCTCGGTAAGAGGCACCGCCCCTCCAGCCTATAGCTCCGCCCCAGATCCAGGGCTCCACCCACACTGTCCTCATCCCTCCAATCCGCTGTGCGCCATGCTTTCTGGAGCTCGAACTCCGCCACCGGGGAGGGCAGTCCCGCCCATCTATGAGCCCCACCCCTAGAACAAGGCCCCCCCTCCAGGGCTCAGAGCCACGCCCCTAGGACCCAGAGCCTGAAGTCCAAATCAGAAGCAGAACCTCGCCCCACAACTGAAGGCCTCGGCCCTAGATTTAGATCCCGCCCTATATTTCAAGGCCAGGTGCCTAGACTCAGAGTCCATTCGCAGAGCCCAAAGCATTCTCTCCCCGTGCCCCGCCGCGCGGACCCTTAGCCTTGACCGCCCCCATCTCTTCTGACCCCGTCTTACAACGCCCGCCCCTCTCGCCAGGACGCGCCCAGCGTTGGGCCGCAGGCCTGGGGGGCACCGCCCCGTCTTATGGAAATCCAAGCAGCGACGTCCAGGTGGATGGAGCCGTGGGGTCCCGGAGCCCTCCGGGAGCGGGTGAATGATTGGGGGAGGGAAGGGTCGTTCCCCACATGGAGGGGGTTGGAGCGGTCTGTGGCCCAAATAGTGGACTGGGGCCTGGAGGAGAGGGGGCGTAACTCGGTTCCCCATCCCCATCCCGAAACCCCTAGGCCCAGAAGAAGAGGAAGGGGAGGGCTATGAGGAGCCCGACAGTGAGGAGGGCTCCGAGTTCTATGAGAACGACTCCAACTTTGGGCAGGACCAGCTCTCCCAGGGTAAGGCTGCCCTCCTCCGTGGTCCCCCGCCTCTCTGCGGTGGCCTGTGGACTCCCATGGACACCCCTCCTTCTCCACCAGATGGCAGCGGCTACGAGAACCCTGAGGACGAGCCCCTGGGTCCTGAGGATGAAGACTCTTTCTCTAACGGTAACTTGGGGCCTTTGTGGGACCTCAGAGACTTAGGTGTAATTGCAGCGCTGTGACACCCCTAGAAGGGGTCCCTGGAGTTCTCTCTCTTCTGCCACAGCTGAGTCTTACGAGAACGAGGATGAAGAGCTGACCCAGCCGGTCGCCAGGACAATGGGTGTGTGTGAGGATGGCAACAGTCTAGGGGGGAGGTGGAGGACGCCAGGAGGCCAGGAGGAATAGTAACCTCCCTCTTCCCTTTCTAGACTTCCTGAGCCCCCATGGGTCAGCCTGGGACCCCAGCCGGGAAGCAACTTCCCTGGGTGAGAGATACTTTCGACCAGACTGTCTTACCCAGCTTGGGTGACCTGGCCTGAGCTCTGACACCAGACCCAACTTTGACCTGACCTTGACCCCAAACCCGAACCCAATCCTGACCTTGGATTTGACTCCTCTCACCTCAATACTAAGCCCCATCCCCCATCCTAACCCCCAATATTTACCCCCTCCCTAACTATGAATATCAACACCGATCCTGATCCAGTATCAACCTGAACTTGACCTCCACCTCACTTCAGCCCCTCAGTGCAGACCTCAACTTGGACCCCAGCTTACTCTGCAGCTTCTTCATGACTCTGACTCCTTCCAGTTTTTTCTTTTTTCTCTTTCTTTTTTTTTTTTTGAATTGGAGTCTCGCTCTGTTGCCCAGGCTGTAGTGCAGTTGCCACCTCTGCCTCCCAGGTTCAAGCGATTCTCATGCCTCAGCCTCCTGAGTAGCTGGGATTACAGATATTTGCCACCACACCTGGCTAATTTTTGTATCTTCAGTAGAGACAGGGTTTCACCATGTTGGCCAGACTGGTCTCAGACTCCTTACCTCTAATGATCTGCCCGCCTCGGCCTCCCGAAGTGCCGGGATTACAGGTGTGAGCCACCATGCCCAGACCAGTTCTGTTCGTGACCCCTTCTCTAGCCATAATCTAACCCATATCTAGCCGTGACTCTACAGCTAACCGGGGCCCCAAACCCGATGCTGACCGAATCACCCCTTCCCAGCACAGCATAGGTGTTGCCCCTCACCTTCCTCTGCCCCTCATTCTTCCTCCTTACCATAGGCTGTACTTCCTGTGCCCTAGCCTCCAATTCTCCATCCCCCGCCCAAGCAGGGTCCCAGTCCTATGAGGATATGAGAGGGCTCCTGTATGCAGCCCCCCAGCTCCGCTCCATTCGGGGCCAGCCTGGACCCAATCATGAGGAAGGTGGGTGCTTCTGCCGCTGTCCTCTGCTGTCCCCTGGGCTGACTTTGCCTCCCAGCCTACTTCCAGTGCCACCCGTGTTCTCCTCCCTGGTCCTATCCAGATGCAGACTCTTATGAGAACATGGATAATCCCGATGGGCCAGACCCAGCCTGGGGAGGAGGCAGCCGCATGGGCACCTGGAGTGCCAGGTGATCCGCAGGTGGCCAGGTGAGCTGGGACTGCCCCTAGGGAAAGGGGGGAGGGAGGGAGATAGGCACGAATGACAGTGGCTGCTGGCTCTCAGGGAGGGAGAGGGAACAGGGCTCCTAGGGCCTGGTGGGCAAAGGGAGGGCTGCTGGACCCCTTCCCATCACTGTTTCTTCTTCATAGCCTGGATCTCTTCAAGTCCCCAAGATCCACACCTGACTCTGAAATCTGAAGACCTCGAGCAGATGATGCCAACCTCTGGAGCAATGTTGCTTAGGATGTGTGCATGTGTGTACGTGTGTGTGTGTGTGGGTATACATGCCAGTGACACTTCCAGTCCCTTTTGCATTCCTTAAATAAACTCAATGAGCTCTTCCAATCCTATGAAGTAGTGCCCTTGTGTGGGAAGGGAAGGAAAGGCGTCTTAAATCCCATGGAGGAGGGAGGGCTGCCTTCTGCATACAAAGGGCCTTTTCCCCGTGCGGTGGCCCACACTTGTAATCCCAGCACTTTGGGAGGCCAAGCAGGTGGATCATTTGAGGTCAGGAGTTCGAGACCAGCCTGGCCAACCTGGTGAAACCCCGTCTCTACTAAAAATACAAAAATTAGCCAGGTGTGGTGGCGAGCCTGTAGTCCCAGCTACTCAGGAGGCTGAGGCTGGAGAATCACTGGAACCTGGGAGGCGGAGGTTGCAGTGAGTGGAGATGGTGTCACTACACTTCAGCCTGGGCGACAGAGCGAGACTCCATCTCAACAAAAAAGAAAAAGAAGAAGAAAACAAAGGGGCTTTCCCTTTCCATGGCCTAGCCTTCACCTACTGCCCTCTTTTGCCCACTGCCAATGGATCCCTCACTATCAGCCCCCTCCTACCATCCAGCTACCCAATTATCATTCATTCAGCAGTTGCACGCTGGGTGCCCAGTGGAGGAAAAACAGCCCAGGAATTAGCAGTCTAGTTAGAAGATGCTATTCGTTGTCACTGAGTACTTACTTATTGAGCATCTATTATATATATATATATTTTTTGAGACAGACTCTCGCTTTGTTGCCCAGGCTGGAGTGCAGTGGTGCAATCATGGCTCACTGCAGCCTCGATCTCCCAGGCTCAAGAGTTTCTCTCACCTCAGTCTCCCAAGTAGCTGGGACTATAGGTGTGCACCACTACACCCAGCTCTATCTTTTTTTTTTTTTTTTTTGAGATGGAGTCTCGTATTGTCCCCTGGGCTGGAGTTCAGTGGTGCGATCTCAGCTCACTGCAACCTCCGCCTCCCAGGTTCAAGCAATTCTCCTGCCTCAGCCTCCCGAGTAGCTGCGGTTACAGGTGCCTGCCACCACGCCCAGCTAATTTTTCGTATTTTTAGTAGAGATGGGGTTTCGCTATGCTGGCCAGGCTGGTCTCGAATACCTGGGCTCCAGTGATCCTACCAACCTTGGACTCCCAAAGTGCTGAGATTACAGGCGCCCACTACCACACCCGGCTAATTTTGTATTTTTAGTAGAGACGGGGTTTCCCCATGCTGGCCAGGTTGGTCTCGAACTCCTGACCTCAGGTCATCCACCTGCCTCAGCCTCCTAAAGTTCTGGGATTACAGGTGTGAGCCACAGAGTGCCCGACCTTACTATGTTCTAAGCACTAATATCAATGAGCAAATTTTATCCTTAAAATAACTTCACAAAGATATTAAACACCTATTATGTGTCAGGATTGTATTCAAATATTTTATGTATATTTTATGGATATGTTATGTATGTTTGTGTATATTCATTCATTTTATCTTTACCAACCCTATGAGGTAGGTATACTATAAATATTATTTTCACCATTTCTTTTCTTTTTTTTTTTTTTGAGACAGGGTCTCACTGTGTCACCCAGGCTGGAGTGGGTGGTGCCATCTTGGCTTACTGCAACCTCTGCCTCCTGGGTTCAAGTGATTCTCCTGCCTCAGTCTCCCAAGTAGCTGGAATTACAGGCCTGCGCTACCACGCCTGGCTAATTTTTGTATTTTTAGAAGAGATGGAGTTTCTCCATGTTGGCCAGGCTGGTCTCGATCTCCTGGTCCCCAGTTAACAGCCCCTGCCTCGGCCTCCCACCCTGGTTTGTTTTTTTTTTTTTTTTTTTTTTTTTT